>NC_137190.1:3755810-3763310 GCF_960531495.2 Zeus faber | reverse complement strand
GAGCCCCGCGTTCCCCCGTTTCTCCCAAATACAAAAAAACAACAACAACTAGAAACGCCGTGTTTTTACATTCCTATTTTTTAAAGCTTTACCTGATTAGCACCTGTCTCCCTCTCCGATGATGCGCGAGCCAGCGAGGGGGTGCCCGCGACCGGCGGCAGAACAGCGTGTTTGTATTTTATTTTATGTCTCCTTACGGAACGGAACATGTGGGTATGGAAGGAAACCGTGTGTAACGGGGACACTTTCTCCGTCGCCCCCTCTCCATGCGTAATGCGCAGAAAATAATTTCAAAGAGCCTGCGAGTCGTGCCCCGCTCCTACACTGTTTTTAGTTGTTTAATTGAGAGCCCATGTTCCATTCACACATATAAAATATATATTTATGATTCCCCTGACCCACAAAAATGACTGCGCGACTTGGAGAATCTCAGTCGACCGACTGGTTTCTCCGACTGATGACTGGACCCGTCGACTTTCGGGGGGCGGCCCTCATGTTGTTTATTCACGTTTCCTAATTGAACGAAACAAAAAAAAAAAACCGCTAAAGCCCCCTTTCGTCCATATATATATATATATATATATATATATATATATATATATATATGCGAATTTGCTGTATATAAATATCTGTATTTAGTCAGGCTGACTGATTGGGATTAAAATATCTCATCCAAGAGGGACCCGAACACAACTTTTCTGGTCAGATATGACAGAATCACATGTAATATAAACACGGTGCATGCGCTGGAAGCAGGAAGCAGGACTTGGTGCATGCACCGTCCTGGGATTATTGTATTTTTTAACTGAGTTAGAGATGTGTTGCTGAGGGGTGCTCATCACGGAGCGACCACCACGGGGACCCCGAGCTTCAGGGCCGACTTTGCTGCCGCTCTCCGGACGGCCGTCGACGGGCGAGGGCCCGCTGCTAATTGAATGGTAGGAATGGAAAACAGAGGAGGGGAAGCGGTGGAGGAAGGGAAGAGGGAAAAGAGAGGAGGGTAAAAATAACAGCACGTAAAAATAATCTTTCAGGGGGAGAGGGAGCCGCTCATTCTAATTACAGAGCCCTCCGCTGCGAGACCAGGGAGGCACGGATTTGGAACAGCGAGAAAGAGAGGGTGGAAAAGCGGTGGATGGAAAGGGAAGGGGACAGAAAGGGAGGGAGGGGAGGTGGGGTGAGAGAGAGAGGGCGGGGATGAGAATTTGAATTAAAAAAAAGATTTTGCTGAACTTGTTTTTCATGAGATGGAGAGACAGGAGAGACACAAAGAGAAAGGGAAGAAAGGGGCGAGGGAGGGAGAGAGAGATGGAGAGAAAGATTCAAAGAAAAAGGAAGAGTGGGTGTGAAAACTCTATTAGAGGGAGAGAGAGAGAGAGAGAGACAAACACCACCAGTGAGACTCTTCCTCCACCTCTCCACACCAGCTCCTTCCCCATCCTCTCATTTGGAGAGATTGAGGACGGCGGTATTTTGAAAACCACGCCTTCATAAGAGCTCTCTCTCTCTCTCTCTCTCTCTCTCTCTCTCTCTCTCTCTCTCTCTCTCTCTCTCTCTCTCTCTCTCTCCATCTCTCCATCTCTCCATCTCTCCATCTCTCCCTCCATCGCTCTCCTCCTGAGATGTGGATGGAGGGATGCGGCTGCAGGGGAGCTTCCAGCGTGACGGGGATTTAGAAAGGTCAAGCTGGAGGCGTTTAATTGGTCCTGTCTGGTGGAATGATCACTACACTCGCCCCTCACCCACCCCCACCCCCTCCCCACCCCTCCTCACCCTCTCACCCCTAGTCACCCCTTCACCCCCTCCTCACCCCCTCCTCAACCCTCACCTCACCGCACCCTTCCTCACCCTCTCACCCCTCCTCACCCCTCCTCACCCCCTCACGCCTCTCACCCCCTCCTCACCCCCCCTTACCGCTCCTCACCCCCTCACCCTTCCTCACCCCCCCTCACCCGCTCACTCTAGTTCTGGTTCTGGTTCTGGTTCTGGTTCTGGTTCTGGTTCTCCCCATTGTCTCCACTTTGTATGGAATTGAGACAGAAAGGAGGAGCGGGATCAACACGAAGGGGTGGAGGCTCTAATCGATCTGAGCTGGTGGGCTGACGGCGCGGGTGGTGGAGAGGAGGAGGAATTAAAACCTCCCAAACTCAAAGCTCCTGACCAGCAGCCAGAGAGAAGAGCCAACAACAGAACTATGTCAAGTGGATTAAAAAATTAAAGAGAATTTTCTCTTTCGTTTCACTGGGTTTTCATGTTGGTACGTTCTGGGCAAGGGAGCCTGGTGCTGCCATGATATAAGATAAGAAAAGATAAGAAAAGAAAAGAAAATAACATAACATAACATAACATTAGAAAATATTAATTAAGATAAAATAAGATAAGATAAGATGAGTTAAGATAAGATGAGATAAGATGAGATAAGATGAGATAATGTAGAATAAGATAAAATAAGATAAGATAAGTTAAGATAATAAAAGATAAAATAAAATAGAATAATATAAGATAAGATAAAAAAAGAGAAGATAAAATAAAATAAATTAAAATAAAATAAGATAAGATAAGATAAGATTATAAAAGATTAAATAAAATAAAATAAAATAAAATAAAATAAAATAAAATAAAATAAAATAAGATAAGATAAGATAAGAATTACTTCAACTCTGACTTTGACTTTAATTGATCTTTATTTGAATATACAGTGAGGACGCCTGGAATTAAAGAGATTTAAACTTAGAATTAGGTCTGAATGATAATTAAAACTTCTCAATCAACACATCCTACCTCCCATTGTCCCTGGCAGAGTATTGAACGTCTTCAAGTGATCAGATGTTCTTCACATGAGATCAGTGGATCAATACTTTTCCATTTAATACCAGCTAGCACGGATCCTCCAATCCAGTGTAAAGAATTAATTACGGTTCGGCGTGATGCACCGGTGATTCTCAACCTTTTCCACATGAAGGATCCTCAGTTGGATCCTCATTAGGCCAGGGGCCCCGTTGGCTCGGATGTTGTCTCCAGGATACAATCAGATTCAGCGTCTATACCCCAGTCAGGGAGATACCAGTGAAACCAGGATCCAAACATTCTTCATTTGACGTCTTCTAACGGTGCTGACGTCTAAATGGAACAACGGTGAAGTTCAACTATTAATCATTTGGCTGGGGACCCCCTGGAGCTTCCTGATGGACCCCCCGCCGAGAACCACAGACACAGTTCACTACAGTCACAACAGTTTCATCACTGCGGTTCAAACTACATTGATTGAGTCAAAGAACGGATGCTTTGATTACAGCCTTTACAGAAGGTCCATCTGACGCACAAAAAGCATTTAGCGCGCCCATAAAAATTAAATTACGGCACGCCTCGAGGGATGTAAAGAACTGCCAAGACATTCAGAGAAGAATATTAATACTGGTGTTTCCCGAAGGTGCATCCTGTATTTCAGAGTAATTAGGCTCTGCCGCACTCGCTCAGATACAAATTAATTAAAAGCAATTTGAGGGAAATCTGCGTTTTGGTCGTCGGGGAGCAGCCGAGGAAGCGGCTCGGAGCCACGTCTCTCAACCTCACGGAGGCACTGAGTGATATTTCACAGCCCGGCCTGAATTTATGTTGTTTTTCCATGAAATACTGCATAATGATTCTGCCTTAATGGAACCGGATTCCTCAGTTCATCACTCGCGTTCCAAATGTGTCAGCGCCAAATGCCTACTTCTGAGGAGCTGCCATTGTGGAGAGTAAACGGTGAAAACGTTGGAAGCGGCGCAGGGACGGAGGGGCGGGCTCACGCCAGGGGCTTTTTAAGATCACACACCGCCCGAAAAAAACTACGTCCCCGCGTTAGGACTGCGACACAAAACGGCCCAGACAGAAGTACCGCACCGCAGGGAGGAAGGCCAGGGGAGAGGATGCTCTGGGCTGCGGAAATAAGTTGTGATGAATAAAAATGATCAAAGACAGAAACATTTAGCTCTTTTCTTTTGAATTTCTTTCCATTTCTATCGGCCCAAGGCGCCCGGGGCGACGACCCTGCCAGACGGTCCGTCACCGCCTGCCTTCCAGCGAGGTTCCTCCCCCCACTGAAGAGAGTTGTACCTCCGCAGAGAATCACGGGTTGCGTCTCTGTTTTGTCTCTCGGCCGATCAGAATACAAAAGAAAAATCATGAGCGAAATCATGAACAAAATCAGAAACAAAAGCGTGAAAAAACCGGGGAAGGTACAGAAGAAAGCGCTCCAGCACATGGAGCAAGGGGAGGGCGACTGGCAAATCGTCGCTCTGCTAGAACGCTCAGTGCTCGAAGACAGCGTCACTTGTCCTCCGACCGTCCCGGGGTAAACAAAACACGGCGTCGCCACGGTGACCGGCAGAGGCGGCGGACGAGGCTCAGGGCATCTCAGAGCGACAGCGAGGGAAATGGAACCAGGTGCAGGACTACCGTGCGCCGGCTCCCGGTCTGGAATGAGGTGTTGCTGGAGCTCCTCCACAGCTCCAAGTGGAGCAGCTCCAGCAGCAGCAGCTGCTTTTGGCACAAGGGCTCTCCGTGCGTAACATTCGAATGTTAACGTCTTGCGAGTACTGTGACAATTACTGCGATAAGCAGAAATAAGAATGAATAATAATCCCCTCTCCATCCTGTGGGATAGAGTCTGGACTTGAAATCTTGACTTTCAACAAATGATTTAAAGAGATGAAGCAATGGATGACAAGACCAATTTTGCAACAAAAGGACGAGGTGAAATAATAAAATAATTGTTTGTGCTGGTTTAACTGAATCATATTTATATATTACTATAAAACATCCCTTTAATTTAAACCTGTTAAACCTCCATTCACAACAGATGGAGCAGAGTCCTGCACACATCAGCCAACACTTCCCATCATGCAGGTTGTAAAGTAAATCCAGTGTGTGTGTGTGTGTGTGTGTGTGTGTGTGTGTGTGTGTCCGTGCGTGCGTGCGGGCATGCGTCTGTGTATGTTTGTGTGTGTGTGTGTGTGTGTGTGTGTGTGTGTGTGTGTGTGTGTGTGTGTGTGTGTCTATGTGTGCGCGCGTGTCTGTGAGAGAGCATCAATTCGGATTCCTCCCCCCTGACTGTTGAGGTTTTTCCGTGTTTAGTTTTTAATGGAGGCTCTGGGCTCCCACATCCGATGTCTCAGTGCTCAGCGGGTGGAGGCGGAGGATCCTCCATCATAGTTAGCTGCTCCTCCACTGGATTGGTGAAAGAAAACCTCCACAGAAACGATCGAGTTGGAAACATGGCTCCTCCATACTTGGGTTTTTATGTGTGTTCCGATGCATTTGTGAGTGTGTGTTTGTGAGTAAGTGTGTAAACGGGTGTGTGTGTGTGTGTGTGTGTGAGTAAGTGTGTAAATGGGTGTGTGTGTGTGTGTGTGTGTGTGTGTGTGTGTGTGTGTGTGTGTGTGTGTGTGTGTGTGTGTGTGTGTGTGTGTTTGTTTGTAAAGTCTCCACCCAGTGGCCCATCAGGGAGGAAGCAGCTGTGACTTACATCTTAAAGGCTCTTGCTAATGAAGTTATTTTACAGACATACACACACACACAAACACACAAAATTGTATGCATGTGTGTGTGTGTGTGTGTGTGTGTGTGTGTGTGTGTGTGTGTGTGTGTGTGTGTGTGTGTGCATGTGCATGTGTGTAAAATGCATTTAATGCATAAGAACACACAAACAAACACGAGTACAGATGATTGGAACAACTCGACAGCACGTACACACACACACACACACACACACACACACACACACACACACAAACACACACACACACACACTCACAAGCCATGTGTGACATTTAACTATGGGCAGCGCTATTCTTATCCCCAAGGATCCCCTTTGGGTTCGAGTAATCTAGTCACAAACAGCCTACAGCCTTTTGCATCGCATATAGCTGCAGTGTGTGTGTGTGCGTGCGTGCGTGTGTGTGTGTGCGCGTTTAGAGTATGTGCATGTCCATGCAGATGGTGTGTGTCTATTTGCAGAAGTATCTATGTATAACGTGTGTCGGCTGTTGTTAATCTTACGGTCACACCGGCACCTTGGGAAAAGGGCGAAGCGGCGATCCAGCAGCTCGATTAGTCTTTAATTATCCAGCGCTGGAGCGAGAGAGAGAGAGAGAGACCAAGCGGCTCCGAAACCTGAGAAGAGGGTTTCCAAGGTGACCAAGCTCCCTGTGTTTCAACAGAATATCTCTCCACAATGCCGAATACATAATAATGAAGAAGAAAACCCGAAACAAAACAAATAAGCTCGGGCTCAGCAGGTCGGAGCGCCGCGCTGAAGGTGCCGCGGTTCCATTTGAAATTCAAACGAGGTCCGGTCCGCGTCGTGAATATGATTACACAGTCTCGGGCCTGACGCTACGCATCGCGCATATCGCTGATTCCTGAGCTGAAATATTCCTCTGAGGCAACTCGATAACAGCGGTGATCCCGGGCGGCGTTTATTCGGGTCGAGGAATGGCAATAAGCTCCCACCGGCGCTAAGCCGCCGCTGACCCGCATCTGGGACACACTCCTCCAGGCCGACACGTCGCCGCCGCTCTGAGGATCGCAGCTCAGCCGACGCCCAGGGAAGATTACCCTCGAGTTTCGACGACTTTAGGTCTAAAACGGCTCGTACTTAACAAACAAGCATTCCATGCACGAAGGTGAAAGCCGACCCTCGCATGACGGAAGGATATTCAATCTAATTCAACTCGTCTGATTTCACAACATGAACTCACACCACGTTGCTCGAGTGGTATTTGAGCGCTTCCCACCACATCCCTGATAACCGGATCTCTTTTCCTCACTAGTTCCTGTTCTTCCCCGATGCCTGGCCCCGTCTTCCTGTCTTAAATAACATCCCGTCGCCATGGAGATTGTTTTTTGTTTTTCGGTCGGCGGCCTTCCCACAAGAGCGGGCACCTCCCTTATCTTTCTGTAAACGCAGGATGTATTGTATTTCGGAGCTGACCTCGATCCCCGCAGCCCGGGTTTGCCCTGGCCCCCTGCTTAAATCTTGTTTACGACCTTAATTAACCCAACACACCGATCAGAGTCTCGCGGGGCAGCGGCAGAATCCAGCCCGCGTGGGCAGATAATCTCCACCTCCCTCTCCACTGCCAAATCCAAACCCTGAGCAGCAGAGACGGGGAGAATCGAGTGATTATGACTCGGGGAGGAGGAAGAAGAGGAGGAGGAGGAGGAGTAGGAGCAGGAGGAGGAGGAAGAGGAGGAGGAAGAGGCAGAGGAGCAGGAGAATCTGAGGGAGTGGAACCGTCTTCAGACAGTTGTGTGGGAACAATTAGGAATTTGGAGCGTTTCGTCCTGCGACTTGTTGGATGTCGGGAGGCGGGGGAGGGGGTGGGGAAGGTTTGGGGGACAAAGCACCCCCCCCCCCCCCCGCGCGCCTATGACCACTAGGGGGTAACGCGGCGTGAAATCTATGCGCCCCTCCCTCGGGTCACAGACGCCACACTAATCCATTTCAACCCCCAA
>NC_137190.1:3718310-3745810 GCF_960531495.2 Zeus faber | reverse complement strand
ATTTTGAAACCCCACTAAATTAGCCCTCTCCAACAGACCGCTCAGTCTTGGATGAACGACCTGTCTGCCCCACCATCCAAGACCTTGATCTTCCACCAACTTTTGAAGAGGTTCAGTGTGCAGTAAGGTCTCTGAAAAACATCAAGACCCCTTATACTGTTCATCACACATGTCTGGAAGAATGAAACTGTCCCTAAGCAGTGGAGGGATGCTAACATCATCTCCCTATATAAATTGCAAGGCTGACAAGTCCTTCTGTGTAGCATGGCCAAAGTCTACACAGACTGGTGCAAAACATCACAGAGGAACTGCTGCCTGAGTGACAGTGTGGCTTCAGGAGGAACAGCAGCACCGTGGATATGGTGTTCACATGGTGTTCGGCAGCTCCAGGGGAATTGTGCCCTTGCAGCTGCTGCAAGGGCATATGGTAAACTGGGTCTCTCTGTAAACACGGAAAAGACAGAAGTAGCATGTCAGTGGGCATCTCATCTCATCTAGTTAACCAACCTTTGCCATTTCGGACAAACCACTCGCAATCGTGTAATATTTCAAATACATGGGCAGTTTCTTCTCAGCAACACATCCACACACCCAGTCGGTGCTTTCACCTGTTTCACCTGTGCTTGTGGCAGACTGTGGAGCGCAGAGTGGGCTGGCTCCACAGTCACAAGAAGAGAGACAGAGGCAGAGGCAGGGTTGTCATCGTTGAACACGACAAACAACCTTTAGCAAGCAAGTGTATGTGTGTGTGTGTGTGTGTGTGTGTGTGTGTGTGTGTGTGTGTGTCTGTGTGTGTGTGTGAGTGTTTGTGTGTGTGTGTGTGTGTGTGTGTGTGTGTGTGTGTGTGTGTGTGTGTGTGTGTGTGTGTGTGTGTGTGTGTGTGTGTGTGTGTGTGAGTGTTTGTGTGTGTGAGTGTTTGTGTGTGTGAGTGTTTGTGTGTGTGTGTGTGTGTGTGTGTGTGTGTGTGTGTGTGTGTGTGAGTGTTTGTGTGTGTGCACGGGCCCGTGAAGAACTTACATCAATATGTGTCAAGTTACTAATTTCCCAGATTAGTGCAGCCCGTGCACGTGACCGCCTCCTCCTCCTGCTCTGAGCAGAATGAAGTGCAACAGGTAGAGAGGGTCCTCCTTCTACAACAGAGGAGCCTTTCTGAACAGAGGCGTAATTAGCCGGGGATTATGTCGGCTCTCCGCCGGGGACGCTGCGAAACACCTGCGCTGATGAATGGATCTCTGGGCGCGATGACAGCAGCCGTGCCTTCCTTGGGATCATTATTTCACTTTCCAAGCCTTTTAGGGCGCATGCGGGCGGCCTAGCGGGGCGGCGGGTTTTGAGAATCAGGCAGAACCAGGAACTAAAAAAGAAGAAAGAATTCAAGCAGATTTTACTTTTTCTTTTCATACTTTAAAGAACTCTCGCAATAAATATTGTATGGGAGAAGGTGTATGAGCTCAGCCGCTGAGGAGCACCTTGAGGACACAGGTGGTGGGAAAAATAAAAATACACTGAAAAATAACACTAAATTCAGCTGTTACACAAACCTAGTAAAATGCAAAGTTAACGCAGCGCGGAGACGAAAGAACTCGACTCCCAACGCTGGTAACACTGACATCTTGATATCAACACTTTGTCGTTCTTACGACACTTGAAAGATATAGATATTCAATATAGTTTTTTGACGGCACAAGGAAAAACACACCGAGCGCATATGAAGCAGCTCTATATTGGGAATGTATGTTTTTAGAACTGGGGATTCTATCAATTTCACAATAAAAAAATCACATAGAGAGGCGTGGTTACTGGTGGGCGGGGTCACAGAGAGGCAGAGCTAGAGAAATGCAGCCAATTAGAGTCCAAAGCTTCTTTCAGCCATGCACCGCAACCCTGCTGTGTCGCGTGTTGACGACCTCTCTATCATGCGGCAGTTATTTATCTTCGTGCGGATTTATATTCCTTTCCATTCTTTAGTTTATATTACGTCCAAATACGCTGAGTATCCAAGTCGACAGCCTTGTCCGCCGTCTTGGGTGTGCTAGAACTCTGCAGCGCCACCTCCTGCCTCCTGCACGCTCTGCCCAGGCTCCGCCCCTCGTAAAAAAACAAACTGAGGATTTCCAGGTGGTGTAAACATGTGTGAAAGGGCCTGAGTTTCCGCTCTGACAAGTTGGGGCCGGTCCAGATTTCAGTCCCGGACAAACGGGAGAGATTCCGGTAAAAATTATCTGTGTTTATTGAGCTTCAAAACAATTGATAGGTAGGTTATATAAAGAATGAAATCATGAACCATGTAGATTTATAATATTTTTTATTGAATATTCAAAATTAAATAAGTCCCATCAGATAACCCAGTTTTAAAAATAAATGAATAAATAAATATTACAAATATTACTACTTGAAATCAAACAATTTCCGTTCGTGAACAATAAGTAACAGGTGCAGATACCTTCATTAACATTTCACTAAAATAACACTTTGATCAAATTAAAAACGAAATAAATATGGTCAGTATAACTGAATAAAAGATAGAGTTTGTGGTGTTGACGTCTCCTCGACATATTTGACAAAATGGATATTTACCGTTTGCTTTGGGTCAGAACTTAAAATCCAAAAACCACCAAACGATGGATGTATGTGTCCCTGTTGTCACATGACATCATCTTTCGGCTTCTCCTCAGAGTTGTGGAGGCTGAGCTCTGTCTCTGCTCCGTGTTTACTGTGTTTACAAGCTCAACCTGTCCACCAGGGAGGGGGCGGGGCTCACTTCTACATCGACAAACGTGATTGGTCAGAGGTGAAAGGTCAGCTCTAGGTCGTCCAAACTGATTGGCTTTCAGTAGCAACTTGCCGAGTGCAGAAATGAACAGATCTGCGGAATCTCTTATGGAAATAATTGAGTATTTTACTTTGACACAGAGGAAAAAAAATATGTTGATAATTATCGTTTTATTGCCGAGCACTAATTCAAATTGTGCTTAAAGGGAATTATTTTCAGCCGACATTATGACCAGAGTCATTTAAATATGTCGGACATCAACAGATTGTTCCGGTCAAAAACCGGCAATTACCGTATAACGGAAACTCTGGAAAGGGCAACTCCGGATAATGTTCGGACCTGATTATCAGCACATTGTCCTGAGTTCATGGGTGAAAGTGGCTCTTATCTGCATGTGAAAACACAGCATGGATCTGTAAGCATGTCCATATTGATACGGCTCCATTAGGTAAGAATGTTCCTTTATTGTAAAATTGATCCACCAGATGGAACCAGGTTACAAGATCAAGAGATTTATTTGTCACATACATATTCAGATTCAGTTTGTTTTAGTTAGTTAGGTAGGAATCAGGTGAGCTATTATGTTCTGTTTAGTAATTATTGTGCATAATCTCCGTGCGATGGTCAATGACAAATTCTCGATAGCGATCCTTAGTTTTTTGTTTTTCATTTATAAGGGTCCAGCTCAGCAAGGGCGGAGGCCTATTGTTTTTGTTTAGATATGCATTATTATTATTATTATTGTCTTTTTATTATTATTCATACTTACTTTTTATCATTATTCCCCTGGTGTGCCTGGCGTTGAAAGTGAAACCCATGGACACAAAACCAAAGAATTGTATTCGGGGCTGTCAAGATATGACGTGGTCCAAGTTTGATAAAGATCAGAATATTATGTGTCGGAGGAGTTTTTCTGGAGGAAGGAACCGGAAGTAGCGGGCCGAGGCGCGGGGCGCTTTGTGACATCATCATCCAATTTGGTATGTTTGTGCATATTTGTGCAGGTGTGGCTGCGGGGGTGTGTTGCATGGGGCGTGGTGCGCACTGCGCCGCGCTCTGGACTCCACTGGTTTGTGTTGGTTGATGAGAGACTGCGAGAAGTGATGCTGTGTTCCATGGGAACTCGGAAAACTGTAATTCTTGTCGGTAGGCGGGTCGGGTCGCAAGAGTTCGAATAAATGAACATATGCATTGCTGCCTGCGGCTATATTTGTTTTTATGATGCAGTATATGGAATTCTGAGTGTTTCCAGTGTTGTTTACATTCAAGACAGTGAAGCCCGTTGGATTGGATCGAAAATACATCATACCGAGACATTTGGTTTCAGACATTTGGGAAACTACCAAACAGACACACACACACACACACACACACACACACACACACACACACACAAACACACACACACACACATCTCCACACGCCCCGTATCGCCTCACGGCCCATATCTCCACACGCCCCCTAACTCCACATGCCCTGTATCTCTCGCCCTGAGCTCAGTCTTTATCGTTCAGAGAAAATCCCGTTGCGCCTCAGGGAACTCGGGGAACCGACGATCCAGACAAGCTGCAGATCACACGGACGTTTGGGAGCTGGGGGCCGCCGCTCGGAGCTTAATAAGGTGAGAGAGGAAGGAGCCGGGAGCGAGGGAGACGCCGCAGCCATCGAACGGGACGCAGAAAGGCCAGCTTTTAATTGGCGCTCGCTAAATGTCACCAGACAATGAAATGGATGTCGTTGAGGGATCGGCCGGAACTCTTCATCTTCACATTAGGTCGCCGCTCACACGTTCGTCCTCGTGGTGCTTTGCAATGACAAAATGGAAAAAAGGGCCACAGCGTTTCAGGGAACCTGCGCAGGGAAGTGTCTCGGAGTACAGCGAGTCCCTGTGTGTGCACACCGCGGTAATGGCCGTGGACGATATTGGGGCTTTGCCGAAACATTTAAATCCTGCTGGTTAACGGCTGTTGCGAAGCTGCTGCCGCCGCCGCTGCTGCTGCTGCTACTCCAGCGGGTGTGTTCAAATATAAACCAAATTAAAAAACAGGTACTGCTTCCCCTCTGTGCGTCTTCTGACGCTGCTCACAGAGCAGATAGAGTAAATCCCAACAGAGTAGATCCAATAGATGCCCGCGCTGTGCAGTGAGTAATTTATAATGTCATGAGCACGAATCAATACATCAGCCACGGAAGAGACTTTCCGAGCAGCTCAACATGAGTGGAACGCACACACAGTAAACCCTTCACAAACACGCATGCACGTGCACAAACACACACAAACAGTCAGTCCTTGACACACACACACGCGTGGGCGCGCGCACACACACACACACACACACACACACACACACACACACACACACACACACACACACACACACACACACACACACACACACACACACACACACCTCTACTGTGCCTATTTCTGCTTCTGTAGGGTACAATACATCTAGAACCTGTCACCATGAAAACAAGCAGCGCAGCAGTTTGACTCCTTGACCCCTCCATTAAAACACCCCCCAAGACAGCTCAGTCACACAAGTCAATAATGTTCTTTATTTTACCAGCTAACGACAGTATTTCATCTGAAGAGGAAGACGACCTAATTCCTGTGGTGTTTACAACGCACTGAGAGCTCCAATAATACAAGGGATAGATGGACGAGGGTTCATGTCACAATAAATACCCAGAGAGAGCCATAACAACCGTACACCTCTAATGGAAATATTTACACCCACACGAGTCCCTCCGCCTTGAGACTGGGTATTAAAGTGATGCATTTGGTTGGAGCTGCAATCAAGTATGGCCGCCGGCAGAGAATCAACCAGAACGGCAGTCGAGAAGCTCTGTGGGGCCGTTAAGCAAGGCACGTTTTTTGTCTTTTTTTGTCCCCTCACAGAAGATATACTCACCTGTACTGTACATAAGGCTTCACAAAAAAAAAAGGAAAAGCGTAAATAATTTACTTCTCCAGCTCCCCGGCTACCGCTAGAGTCGCCATAGCAACCACGGGAATTACTACATCGTCCCCGGATTGCACCTTCGACCGAATCCGACGGTGCTGCGGGGTGGGAAAAAATACCTGTTCAGAAAAAGGCGGCGAGCTAATGCGCCCTCCGTCCGCCCGCGCTCACCTCGTCGGATCCGTTTTAAATTGAGCAGATTGAAGCGGCGCCTACTTTTAAAAAAAGTAAAACTTTGCTGCTGACGCAGGCTGCAGGGCCTGCCATCTGACCCGGGGGATCAGAGGGAATTATCAGTCATAAAGTTTCCTCCTCAGACTCTTCCCCGAAACAGCTGAAACGTCACGACTTCCCTCCTCTTCCTTAACCAAAAAATTTGGGCCGAGCGTTTCCAAGACATTTAATTTATTTCCTTATCCAGTTTCGGGCGTCGCGGCCGCGTGATGGGCAGCGTCAGCAGAATACCTGCTCGGCTTGGCTCAATTGTTCTGGTGCGAACTTTGACTCTGATCTACTTCCAAGTGGGGCAGCTGTGGCGCTAATGGAGTTTGAGGGCAGACAGGAATACACTGGTGAGTGGGATGGTAGAGAAGGAAAATAGGGCAACGAACAGAAGAGCAGGCGAGAAGGAGGGAGACAGTTCCCCACGGAATAAAAGTAAAGCAGAGTCGAGGTAGAATGGAGGCAGTTGAGCTCTTATTTTCCAGTTCAGGGATTTGGTGTTGGTCTTCAACCATCACTTCCCTCTGTAATGGTCATTTTTATCGATGCGAAAATATGAATTTGTCTGCCACGTGAAGCATCTTTGAGCACTTAGAAAAGCAATATTTAAGTCTGAGGTAACACAAGTATTATTAATCAATTCTGCACAATGTGCGTCCTGATTCCGGCTGGGGAAGGTCCCTGCTGCCGTCGGGCTCAGGGCCCGCTCCGTCGTCTATTTGCGGCTCCGACCTCTTCTACGTCGCCGGAACGGAACTCGCTACGTGAACTGTGAGAGCCCGGCACTCAACGCGTCAGAGCGGTTCGATGCCCTGATGTCTTATTTATACCGCGTGCGGGGCTCAGCGATCCTTCACGGACAAGAAGCCGGATAATCCACTGCTAACGGGCTCTGGGTTCCAGTCTCAATGGCTCCGCATCAGTTGGCTTTGCCTGAGGCACACTATGGTGGGGGGGGGTTCCAGCAACATGAAGGTCACAGTGAATGTGCAAACACTTCGCTCCGTCAACGCACGTCCTATGCACTTACACATCCACACACACACACACATTCATGAGTCTGGGGAACTGAGAACCAAGGCAGTAGTTGAACTGACAAACTGGACACTGCACTGATCTGAGCGCAGCAAGAGTCGCCAGCGAAGGTGATGCAGGCAGGTACCAAGGACCTGCCCAGGGGCGGCAGAGTTTATAATACCAAGTTGTTCCCTCCTTGCACTCCTCATGCACCGCTGCACTAGGTGAACGGAGGCACCTTGTGTTAGGTAGAAGGGCCGAGATGCACGCTGCGTCTTGCACGTCGCAGCCTGCCACCCTGCTTCCGTTCTCGGGCAAAGTGCTCGCTTCTGTTACAAGAGCAGCCGACGAATGAGCACAGCGCCGACTTTTAAAACGCATCAAAAATACATCACACACATAAGTAAACAAGCCCATACACGCATAACAAAAACTTTTCAATATCACCGTTGTAATTTAAGAAAAAAGTTTGGTGCACAACCAAAGCAAACTTGACAAATGTCGACGTCATCCTGACCAAATGACGGTGTGACTGGCTTCCACTACGCTAATCAACATGAAGAATCCCGTTAGAAATTCATGAAATACAGATGCAAATTCTTTGTGGGAAAGTGGCTTTGAATTCATCTGTTGTTTTTGACATAAGTAGCCTTTCTTGCACTGTTCCACAAAGACTTGGCAGTAACAGGTTAACACCATACGAATCCCCTGATCTCCAGCCAGGTTAAGGATCCTTCCGAGGTGTCGAACAGGCCGGTTCAACCCCCGTCCCGCTGTGGGGGAGATCTGCGTTCCTCTCAAAGGTCGGATGGACTCTGTCCTCAACCACATGATCCCCGTTCGCTTCCCCAAACTGCTCAAGACCCACATAACTAAGAGCCAGAGCCAAACCAGGCTGGAGCTCAACGACGCCCACGGTCCAGACACTCTGCATTCTCTGAACCCCACTGAACGAACGCTGGAAACAAGAGGGAGTTGTTGACTCCCACAATGCATTTGGCGGATACAAAGAAGGCTGATGATTTTACCGCCGGAAAGTGATGAGTGGATATTTAAGACGCTTCAAGGACTCGGGTTTAAGTGTTCAACTCGGGCAAAGCATTTGAGGAACATAAAAGTCCATTGCTGAAAGGAGGGCTTCAGGGCGAAAGAGCGTATTCGACAGAGGGAACTTGATACGTCGAAGAACTGCATCGGGGCATTCAGAAAGAAGCTGTTTATACAGTGACCCTCTCTTCAGGACTTGCTTATTTCCTTGCAAAGAGATGTGTAACGACCCACGCTGCTCATGATTCAGTTCGGGCCTTGATATGAAAACACAAATGAAAAGGCAAAAAGGAGAAAAGGGCCTGGCTCGCTGCACCGCACGCCGCACGGAGAGGACAAAGCCTGGACATTTGGGAGAGAGAAAGGCCAAGCGCATTCCAGACAACTCATCCAATTCCGTTCCGTCCAAACGAGCTGCCTGCATTTCATTAAGGGCCGCTTGTATTATATCTGCAGGGCCACAAGGCTTTTTTAAACCCGCCGTGCTCTCTGCGCTGCTGTATGATTTATGTGGCGCGTGGTTCCAAGGCAGCAGCCTCTAAAGAGCCAGAGAGCCAGATGGAATCGACCTTCCTGCGCTGCGCCGCTTTATTGAATCAACCAGAAGAAAAACAGATCTCCACAGAGCACAAGTGGTGAGGAGAAGAATGGCCGCATTGAGATTTGGTGTGCGTGCACAGGCGTACGTACGCATTGAATAAAAAAAAAAAAAAGGAGTTTTTATGAAATGAAAAAAAATTATTTGCATTATAAAATGTTAAAACGCCACGGGAGCAAATAGCAGAACGCCGCGCAGCGGAGTCTGAATGTCTGTCGGCGGCTGCGGCGCCGGATGTTTGCATCACTGACCTCCACACCTGCTACAACAAACCCTCCGTCAAATATTTTACTCACATTTATTATTTTTTACCCCCTTTTAAATGACTTCCACTCGGCATACAAGCCGCGCGTTACTCAACAGTTCAGCTGAGGAAGTGTGAGAACCCCTGTCAAAAGTTCGACACCATTTTTCAGGCACACTTCCCTGAGAGTGTTTCATCAATCACCTTAAATGAAAGCTCATTTGGTAGCTCTGCACCCTTTCCTGATGTGAAATCATAAGTCAAAAATACCCCTGCAGTGAACGGAACTCAGGCAGTTGGAGAAACAGCTGAGAGCACAACTGTTGCTCCACCCTGTCACCGAAAAAACAAAAAACAAACCAAAAAAAAAACAATTTGGCAAAAATATTTCAATATTTCACTGCAGAAAGTGGAGTGGGGGAGTTGTAATGAAAACAAATGGTGTCTGTGAAGAAACAGCAAGAGGTACATCCATCTTGTTGCTGCTTCCACACCCATTGTGCTGCGTTTTGGAAACAGGACGGCAAAATGTTCTCAGTGGTGGCGGAGTCCAGTCCAGGTTGTGCCAAAGGAAGACACAGCAGAAATAATGCTCTCATATAAATATATATATATATATAACCTGGCAATGTGCTGATACACACCCTGTTGCTCAACCTGTAGCTCTTACTCTATGTTTTGTGGGTCTTGTGTGTCCCTGTATCAGTCAATACTGATGAATATGTGTTGTTTGTGTATGAACAACTCATCTATGTGTGCACAGTGTGTATGTACAAGGTGTGTGTGTGTGTGTGTGTGTGTGTGTGTGTGTGTGTGTGTGTGTGTGTGTGTGTGTGTGTGTGTGTGTGTGTGTGTGTGTGTTGTGTGTGAGTGTGTGAGTGTGTGTGAGTGCAAGCCCTTGGATGTTTGGATGTTTATGTGTGTATACATACATAATTAATCCAAGATGACGAAACGTATGTATGACATGGTGTGTGCGTGTGTGTATGCGCGCGCATATGTGTGTGTGCGTGTGTGTGTGTGTGTGCGCGCGCGTATGTGTGTGTTTGTGTGTGCACGCGTATGTGTGTGCGCCTGTGTATGTGTGTATTTTTGTGTGTGTGTGTGTGTGTTTGTGTGTGTGTGTGTGTGCACACGCGCATATGTGTGTGTGTGTGCATGTGTGCGCGTGCGCATGTGCGTGTGTGTGTGTGTGTGTGTGTGTGTGTGTGTGTGTGTGTGTGTGTGTGCGCGCGCGTGCGTGCATGTGTGCATCTCACCTGGTCGTCGTATCTGTAAGTGAGGTACTGCTCCCCTGCGGCGTCCTCCAGAAAGCTGCCCTGAGGCGAGAGGACGAACTCTGGAAGGAACACAGCGGCCTGGTCATCCGCACCCTGCACGCACACACACACACACACACACACACGCACACACACACACACACACACGGACACACGCACACACACACACACACACGCACACACACACGCACACACACACGCACACACACACACACACACACACACACGCACACGCGCACACAGTGGATCAGTATTCAGGTACAGTGGTATCTCGACTTACGACCGCATCTACCTACGACCAATCCATGAAACCAGCAGTGATAGTCGCCAAAATTTGCATCTACTTGCGAGCGACTGCTCTAAGATACGAGCGTGGAAATTTGCAGTTGGAGCATCGGCGGCCAGTCAGCAGTCAGTCAGTCAGCAGTCAGTCAGCAATCAGTCAGCGGGCGACCTACACGGTGTGTTCAAGTTGGTGGCTTATCGATATTTTTCCATATTAACCGTGTATTTTGTTTATTTTCACCCTTCATGATGAGTCCCAAGAAGAAGGACGATGGGAAAAAGAAAAAGGCGACGACTCCCATTGAAACTAAGAAGGAAATCATGGAGAAACATGAGCGCGGTGTGCACGTGACTCAACTCGCTGGTGAATATGGCCGCACGGCTTCCAGCATCGCAGCCGTCCTGAAGAAGAAGGAAGAGTTGAAGAAGGCCGACGTGGCGCAGGGCGTGGAGCATCCTGACGAAGGTGCGGCCAAAACTACTGGATGAAGCTGGGAAGCTGCTGCTGACTCGGGGGAATGAAAAGCAGTTGCTAGGAGACCCGGTCACCCAAGGAATTCCCAGCGAAAAGGCGACTGTACAAGGACGTACGGCAAAAAACTCCCGGGACGTCTGGAGAGGAGACGTTCGAGGCTCGTGGCGGCCGGTTGGATACGTTTAAAAAAGAGGACGGGAACGCATGATCCCTCGGCAGGTGTTCAGCTGCGGTGAGACTGGATTATTCCCAGAAAAAGCTTCCAAACAGGACTCACGTCACTGCCGAGGAGCCAATGACGCCCGGCCGCAAGCCTCACAAAAGGCCGTCTCACACTTTGTGTTTGTGCAGATGTGGTGACCTGGGGACCTGGGGATCAAGCCTTTGTTGGTTTATCGTTCACAAAATCTGCGCGTTCGTTCAAAAGGTGCAAGGTGCAGGAGAATAAACTTGACGTTTATTGCAAATCCGATCCCCAAGCCCGGGGTCCCTCGCACACCCGAATAAAGAAGCGGTAGATCGTCAACTTCGTTTGTGTAATGATAATGCCGTTGCACGTTTTAAAGCCATTCAAAAGCGTAGGCAGAAGCAAGTGTCGGGCGAAGGCTACCTAAGAAAAACGTAAGCTTCAAAGTGGTGTAAAGAGGCCGAATGAAGATGTGATGGAGGATAATATGAAATCTAAAGGTGAAAAATCGCAAACTGCTAATGAGGGGGCTTCACCCTCCTCCTCCTCCTCCTCCTCCTTCTCCTCCTCCTCCTCCATGCAGTAACCTCTCCTCTCCTCCTCCACACTTCTCGTCTTCAGTACGCCATCGGTCGTCACAAAAAAAGGTAAGGTGCCTATTTAAATGACTGTACACTGTTTTTTATTATTTTTCATAATGCTTACTAATTGTTTATAACACCCAGCACGGTTTCATGTGAAAAAGGTTAAAATCGAGTGCAAATTTGTTATGTTTAGGCGCACGGAACGAATTTGATGAGTTACCATTAATTTATATGGGATAAAATTGCTTCGACATACGACTGTTTTAACATACGACCGTTTTTCTAGAAGGGGTTACAGCCGTAGGTGGAGGTACCACTGTAGATGGTTGATTATATCATGTCTCAGATGAGGTTAGCATCAGATGCAAGCATGATGTCACTCAGGCACAGCCTCAGTGCACAAAATAACAGGTGAGTGAGTGCACGCATGCACGCACGCACGCACGCCCGCACGCACGCACGCACGCACGCACGCACGCACGCACGCACGCACGCACGCACACACACACACACACACGAGCTGGCCCATCCCTGGCTGTCGGTGGTATCGTATGGCCATGAACAAACCGTCGTGGAACACAATTTTGAAGTCGAAATACTTAATAAATACTGATAATAACATTTGCTGATTTCATATTACTCTGTGATGACTTTGGAAGCCGCTTCTGTGAAACCGAAACAGTGAAACCGGAGGAGACGTGTGTACTCCCACGGGCATACCAGCCGGATCATTTTTTTATCAATGATACTTCTGTTATCAGATTTGCTCCAACTTTATTGTCATTGCACAGAGGTACAAATAATGAGGCAACGAAATGCAGTCTCTGTATCTAACCATCCTGGTAACGGACACATCTAGCGGGCGCCACGTGGCGCTGCCGAGCAGTTAGAGGATTAAGGGTCTTGCTCAAGGACACTTTGGCACGCGACCAGGAGGAGACGGGGATCGAACCGATCACCAGAGGACCTGCTCCACCTCCCGAGCCACCCCCGACCACCTTTCCGGTGGTTCAAGCCGGCGATAGCGACGTTGACTCCAATTCGATTGCTTTACTTGACAGAGTTCCACTCAGTTGGCTTGACGGCCCGGCGATCCCCAGGGCGAATCAGCGCTCACCTCGGCCAGACTCAATTCCAACCAGAACCAGACGAACCCGCCCGCCTGAGCAGGCCGCCGAGCGGGAGAGCCGGCCCCACAGGCCTCCGAAATCTACCATCGCATTCTCAACCCAGGTATTTGTCATTTTGCGGGGGGGGGGGCGGTCTGGATCAAACTGGTGTTTTTCCACATAGATGTTGTGAGATCATCCTCCAGCTCACGCACACGCGCCAGCACGCACAAAACTCAAATCACTCTCTGTTGATGGGTAAAAAGCTGTGCACGGAGGCAACGGAAATCCCCACTTGTTCTCTGGAAATTACCCCCAAAATTTCATCTCAATTTGTCTCAGATTGATTCGACGTCGGGCGAGTCCGTTTTTTGCTGAACGATCAGCAGAATTCAACCGTGGGTGGTGGAGGAGGAGGAGGAGGAGGAGGAGGAGGAGGAAGATGAGTACTGATTCTAGGTCTAACAGGGAAGGGAGTGAATCTTCGGGGAGCTCAGCGGCTCTGATTAGTCCGGTCTGCTTCTCTGCGGCGGGGAGGGGGAGAGGCATGAAAACCCCACCCAGACAGACACCTCAATGGGTGGAGTGGATTCGAGCCCACGTCGGGAGCAACGTGGAGACCGGAGCGCCGCCTGAATACCAATTTGACTGCTACACGAGGTTCCAGTCGTCCACTCGCTTCCAACGATCTAATCTCCTCCCAAACACAGACGACTGAAATAAGGTGAAGTAGGCTTGTGGGAGAAGAAGGGGATGTTGCCAGGGCGGAGGTGGTTCACGGGGGCTGCACCATCTATGGGACGAACCAGTGGAAGGGGAGCTGGCGGAGACATAAGCCCGGAGGGAAGCTCTGTCACCTCAAAAAATGGAAACGTGAAACGACGAGGTTTGGAAGGCTCTGCGGCCGGCCAGCAGGGGGCGACGCTGAGGCTGTCTTCCTGTGGGGATTCAGTTTCTTACGCCGGTCCTGCCCCCCTGGTGGGTGCACGTGAAGGTGCACGGAGGTGTGTTTCTGCGTGCACGTGGACCGCATGGAGCATGAGGGGGGGGGAGAGAGAGAGAGAGAGGGAGAGACGGACAGACAGACAGATTCCAGTACGTGACAAACACTTTAAACCCTCAGACGCCCTGAGTGGAGGCTTTTAGAGGCTCTAAAAGAGTCTCTCGCTCTCTCTCTCTCTCTCTCTCTTTCTCTACATGACGGTCCTCCCTTCTCCCAGAGGATAGTCAAAGTTCTGGCACTTTTCCATCACTCAATGACCTTGTGACAACCTCTCTCTCTCTCGCTCTCTCTCTCTCTCGCTCTCTCTCTCTGAAAGCCTCTGCCTGAAATCTGATTCCGACCCCGCCAGCAGACGCGGGGGCACCGTGGAAGGCGCTCGTTCTTTTCTTTTCCGTGGGCCCCGGCGGAAAGCAGCTGATACGGATCCTAATTCCGCTTCTTGACCGACGTCCCAGATTTTCTTGGTTTGAAGAACACTTCCGTTTCCTCTGGGGGGCCGGCGTGGCCCTCATTTCCCCATGGAAATGGGGTGAAAACAAACAAACAAAGGAGCATTGTGAAATGGGGCTATGGAGCCAGAACGACGCCCCAGACTTGTGCAACTGATCAGGTTTGGTCATCCCGGCCAAAGCGACGTCTCGGCCTGGAACCTCCGTCCGACGGGGGCGTGGCGGCGTCGCCGGGACCATTCACACGTTGCGCCTTCCAGGCAGTTTGATTGACAGGTGGTTGGACCAATGGGAGGAGGCGACCCATCCTTTCTCCAGGTTTTCTCCTTTGCAGATGAGAAAACGTTCCATCCGTCCGATCTCCCCGACACGGTTCAGTCCAAGGTCCGGTACCGAACCCCCCCCCCCCCCCCCCCCGACCGCGTCCCGAAACCCGACCGCAACAAAGCAGCTGTGCAGCCTGTAACCTCAATTTGATTAAAAAAGTTCATTTGCCAGACGGTACTTCCAGTCTTCCAGTGTTCCGTTGTGCTCGTGGAGCATTTTTCTTTTCTTTTTGTTTATTGTGGTTTCTTGCTGGAAAATTAATTGCACAACCACCCCCACCCCCCACCCCACACCCCCCATCCCCATCTAGTTCATATTCATCTAATCATAATTTATGCTGGAATTGTAATATAAAAGCGTGAAACCTCAATTTTATGCATCCAAAGTTGCGAATGGATGATACCATCACCCTGCAGCTGCTGTCACGAACCCATTAGGAAAAAAAATAAACAGTTATTCCCGCGCTGCCTAATTGTGTAGACATTTAATAATATGTAAAGCGGGTCGCAGGCAAAAAAAAAAGACAATTTATACATTTTAATTCAACTTCTCGTGGCAGTGATGTACTGCGCTGCATTGTTTGTGTGTTCCATACGTTGTGTGCGTCTCCGCACACAAACACAAATCCGGGGACAACGGAGGAATTGGGGTTTTCTGGGCTGGAGGAGCGCGTCCCACACTGACGCACCCAACCCAGCGAAACAAGCCAGAACAATCCGGGCCCCGCGCCCAACGCAGAGGCACAAAACCACGCCTCAAATAAAACAGCGAAACGCAGGAAGCAGGAAGCGGGAGGCAACAGCTGATCTGGACTCAGCCAAACTCACCTGACACAGTGATTCAGCACAGAGCCCTAACCCCCCCACCCCCTAAAAAAAAGGGAATAATTCAGTTACATCAGCGGTTGATGCGCACACACACACACACACACACACACACACACACACACACACACACACACACACACACACACACACACACACACACACACACCTCAAACCTAAATAGAGCCCGTTTCTGACCCTGGACAGAATAAACACACCGCACCCCCCCGCCCCCACTCCCCAGGTTCTCTTCTGGAACGACGGCTCCACAAGTCCATGTGTGCGAACAAGACCAATGTAAATAAACACATCACCACTTCTGTCCCTCCCTCGCTCTCTTTCTCATGTATCTCTCTCCTTCTTCTCCCACGCACGCACGCACACACACACACACAGGGCATTGAGACATTACGGGCGTATGTGTGTGTGTGTGTGTGTGTGTGTGTGTGTGTGTGTGTGTTTGTGACCCTTGCCAGCGTGAAAAGTGTGTAATGTGTAGGTGTGTAAAGTGCAGGTATAATCAAAGATAAATGGATCACGGCACCGCTATCAACGAGAATGTTAAAAGAAGTTGAGGTTGCTTCCTTTTCCTCCACCTTTTATTCGATTGAAAAACAATGAGACTCCACTTTGTACGTGCAATAATAAACAGGATCTGCTGATAATGAGGGTTATAAACACAGAAGTCCAGTCGAGCCAAACATCTCCCCCGAAGGAGAGAACCTCAGGCAGAGCTTCATAAATCTCAATAAACCGGTTCCAAAAGGTTTAGTTGGCGCCGAGCTGCAGCGGCCACCACGGTACTTCACTGAGGATTTCAAGAGTCCCTTTTACACCGAAACATCAGGGAACGAGGGTGATTTCATTGAGAAACACGCTCAACACCCAACGTTACATTACATGACCTGTTAAGGTGGAGGTTTAAGCCGTTGATCTGCACTGCGGTGCTCAAAACCAAAGTCCCTGCTTTCCGAATTTCAGGCGATGTCCGTGTTGAACATAACGGCGGGTCCCTCCACCCAAGCTCCCTTTCCATCATAATAGACGGGTAGCATTTCTTTGTCCGGGGGGCTGACAACTTTTGGCAGGTCACCCATTTGTCTGTAACACTGGCAACAACACCGTGGCACAGCGGTGAAAAAAAAAAAGTCATTTTTTTAAATACTTTATTGAATTTGCAAAGTCGGTGTTTGCACCGAACGCAGATTGTGGATTTCTCCCCCATTACCTGCACCGGACCCTGATGGAGGGAGAAACTCCAAAAAAATCTGCCACATTAAATTGGTTGCAATACATGGCCTGGGCACAGGTGGCAGCACTGAGCAGGCAGCCGGTAAAGTGCGGGAAGTGTGACTTACGGAGTGAGTTTGTTTTTTCGGAACTTTCGACCAGACTCTCATCACCCGTCGTCACGGGAAGCAGAAATGTGAGGATCAATACGCTGCGCTGAAAATGACAAAGATTGCTTTAGGCCTTTGACCCCTCTATCTGACCAGAGTCCCTGTCCTTGTATCATCACCCGTACACCCATGTATCTGCCTGACGACGGACATCTTTTTGGAGCGGCGCCTGATATGATGAGCCTCGTGCCTCCAGAGCTGCCCAGAGGCACAGACACAACACGTTATGCCCACTCACGTCCCTCTAAACCCACACAGGCATGCTCTGTCACACACGCACACACACACACACACACACACACACACACACTCACACACACACACACACATACACACACTCACCCAAAACAGATCATATGACATAGGAAGTTAAAGTTATGCCCACACACGACCATGCTAAAATCTGAGTACGCACACACAGACACACTTAAGCACAATCACTCATTGATACCAAGTCAATTAAGACGTTAATTTATGCTTGCCCATGCCTGGTCACACACACACACACACACACGCACGCACGCACGCACACGCACACACATACACACACACACACACACACACACACACACACACACACACACACACACACAACACACATCCAACCCAACCACAGCATGTGCGTTCACTGACACATCATACGGGGTCATGCACATGGCTGTATGAACAAGCACACACACACACACGCACACACACTCCTCCTAAAAGCGCACAAGACATACACACACACACACACACACACACACACACACACACACACACACTCCTAAAAACGCACAAGACATACACACAGACAGGCACACACACAGAAAGGGAATCACACCTCCTCACGCACAAGACATGCACACACAAACTTGAAAACACACACACACACACACACACACACACAAACACACACACACACACACACAGAGACACACACACACACACACACACACACACAAACACACACACACACACACGTACACACAGAGGTCGCCTTGCTGTGAAGTTGGTGAAGTTAGTGACTCGTGGCAGAGCAGCCAACCCCTGCTCCTGGTGGATTGTCATTATCCCCTCCCACCCCCATGCGTCCCCCCCCCCCCCCCTCCGCTCGCTGTGTGGGTCGGGGACCATTTGACAGGAACGGGAGATGGGATGTGAGCGAGCCTGGCCACATGGGGTGCAGATCAGCGACGGGAACTAGGGAGCGTCTGCTCCCTGCCATCCCAAAAGCTGTTGATTTGATCCGTAGTGCAGATTCCATTCACTACTGACGTCTTCATATTCAATATTCATAACAGTTTGTTATGGGAAAAAAAATGCTTTCTGGCTCCTCTCTTGCTCGTAAACAGTGTAATTGAGATGTCTGATGCACTTTATATTGACATTTCAGGGATTCGCACAGAATTTATGAAAGGTCAGATCCAGAAATCCAGAAATGATAAATTTGGAGCAGATTTGATGTTGACATTTTGATATCAACAGTTGCTCAATATAAATGTTCTATTTTTTTTTTGTTCTTTTTTTCTGATGACAACTTATCTATGATGATGATGCGCGTTGCGGATACAGTTTGGGCTTCCGTAAACATGTTTATATATAAATATATATATATACATATATATATATATATATATATATATATATATATATATATATATGAATTGTGGACGAGTGAATAAAGGCTTTTTAAAAAGTCCCTCATTTGGAACTGTCACCACATTAATCTTTTCTCCTTAGAGACACTATGAGAGGTTCTGTGACCGTGTATAGTGTGTTTATGGTGTGGTGTGTGTGCGTGCGTGCGTGCGTGTTTGGGAGTCAAGAAGTCATTCTCCAACAGGTGCAATTTTGCAGCCATGAATGGTCTTGTTCCCACATGAGTCTCCAAGCGCTGCTGACCGATGCAGCCAGGAATGGCAAGGGTGTTCTATTCAGGATATTCTGTATTATTTATTATTCTTCTATATATTCTGGACTTGAAAGCCTTTGCTCCTGCAGCTTTTGGTTTGTGTACAAGCGGCCACCGTGTGTGTGTGTGCGTGTGTGTGTGTGCGTGTGTGTGTGTCTGCGAGCACATTTGAACAAAAGCCTTCGAGCGGGAGTGGCTGAATCTGACAAACGGCAACAACTCCCCATGAGTCTCATTCATTTCTATGGAGAGTGGGAAACTGCCTGCGATGAAATTGGAATTTTAAGCATGAAAACAAACTGAACATCTACATTAAACATCTTTGAAAGGATGTGCTCGTGGCACCGGGTAACGTGGGTTTGTGTGTGCGTGTGTGTGCGTGTGTGCGCGTGTGTGCGCGTGTGTGCGCGTGTGTGCGCGCGCGTGTGTGTGTGTGTGTGTGTGTGCGTGCGCGCGCACGCGACATGTCGTTGCTTTATCTGCAGCTCTCCGGCTCAAGTGACTGCAGCTTCCTGGGACAATTAGGAGGCACTTGAGGATAAGAGTGAAGTGGCGTTCGGCTCGAAGGGCTTTGAGGACCTGAAAGAGGCCCCTAAATGGAGCATTAACTCACTCACATCTACTGCAGGAAACGCTTTGAAGAATCAAGTCTTGACTCTTCCAACTTCCAACTGATTATAGAAACACTTATTTTTTTTTACTGTTGAGGGTATTTGTAAAGGAAGTCATCGAGTGTCTCTTCTTGCTGTATCTTAAAGACGTTATGTTTTTAAGTTTCCCCTGTTTTTTAAGGACACCGAACCGCTTCTAGCCACTTTCCAGGGCTTCGAAATCAGCCCTGGACCAGAACAAAGCGGCGTTTTCAAAGTAATTCTGCAAACTCTGGAGGTGAGTCACCCCTGGTGCTCTGTTTGTCAGACTCAAGCAGTGCTTTGGCTTTTCTTGTTTGAGTTCATGGAGCTGGAGACCAAATGAGCTTCTCCCCAAACAGCTTGTACATCACGCGTCCAGACGGGGTGAGGGCAGGGTCAGGGCGGGGTCAGGGCGGCTGTTCTGATCCACGCCACAGGCTTCACCGCAGAACTCACAGAAAGTGGTGTCCCTTAATTATGTTTAGATGAAGACGATGGCGTCTTTATTGCCTTCAGGTGCAAAATAAAGGTACGGTTTAAGTATTTTTTAATGACTTGCGTATGTGTAGAAAATGATCAAACCGTGTACATTTATCTTGTGAAAGTGATAGATAAGGGGGGGGGGGCTCTTCCAACGCAACTGAAAAGCCATCTCCATTTGGACCAATCTTCACGCTCTTAAAACAAAAACAAGTTTCAATATTGAGTGACGCACGAAGCTCACATTGAAAGACTGAGTGAAGGAACAGGAGGTGGACGTAGTGTTGTATTAGAGAAGGAGAAGGTGGACGTAGTGTTGTATTAGAGAAGGAGGAAGTGGACGTAGTGTTGTATTAGAGAAGGACGAGGTGGATGTAGTGTTGTATTAGAGAAGGAGGTGGGTGGTGTAGTGTTGGATTAGAGAAGGAAGAGGGTGAGTGGTGTAGTGTTGGATTAGAGAAGGAGGCGGTGGGTGGTGTAGTGTTGGATTAGAGAAGGAGGAGGAGGGTGGTGTACTGTTACATATATAAATACTTTCCTCTGAGGTTTTCTGGGTTGGTTGTACTTTTATACCATGTGTATACCTGCGAATACCCTCAACAACCTTACTGAGAAGCCCCCCAAACTATACGTGTACGCACATACACACACACACACACACACACAGATACACACACACACACACACACACACACACACACACACACACACACACACACAGACACACAGACACCACCACCTCCTCCTCTAATTGCCGTGGTGATGCTTCCTCCAGGCATCTTCAAGGTGATGGATAGTTGTAATGAGAGACTGTCCACTAGAAGAGAAGTGTGTGTGTGTGTGTGTGTGTGTGTGTGTGTGTGTGTGTGTGTGTGTGTACATGTGTGAATGTTTGTGTGTTTGAGTCTCTGTGTGCCTGCCTGTGTGTCAGTGTCTGTGTGTGTGTGTGTGTGTGTGTGTGTGTGTGTGTGTGTGTGTGTGTGTGTGTGTGCGTGTGCGTGTGTGTGTGTGTGTGTGTGCGTGCGTGCGTGCGTGCCTGCGTGTGTGTGTGTGTGTGTGTGGTGTGAGTGTGATGCGGTGTGACACTCCTGCTCCATATCGTGCATCAGAGACGCCCAGTTCATTTTTTTTCCTCTTTATGGCGCTTTTAGAGGAGGTGTGGAGCTTTTATCACTCCACAGACACAAACAGCACCCTGGTAAACAGAGGGAGGGGGCGGTGGGGAGCGAGGGCGAGAAAGAAAATGGCCAAAAAAAAACGATGAAAATTACGAATGGAAGGTTCCCCAAATTTCCCCCCAAAGATCCCAGACCTCCCTCTCCGAAAAACAGATGAAACATGTCGGAGAATCAGTTTCACCCTGAAGAACTGGTGTGGAACTATTTTAGAATGAATTTAAAACAAGGTACTCCACTTTTATCTTTTATTGAATTGCATGTGATTAGTAACAAGCTGTTTACCTCAATGTACTGGGTATACTGTAATTGTTGTTTTGTTATGGCACTATTTATTTCAGTTTTGCCCTATAGGGTATTTTATGCCCCATGTAACGCACATAGTGTGAAACATGCCGTACTCATTAACTTGTATATTATATTTATTTCATTTCATTTTGGTTTAACCATCTGTTTCCTTTCTTTTTTGGTTTGGCAAATGTTTGTTTTTTTTCAATCAAAATGCCATTAAAGCTTCATTCTGTGAAAATTGTGAAAGGAAGGTGAGGTGATTTGGAATTCAGAGCACCCAAAAGCAAGTCGACCACAAAGGAACAGCAAAAATATCCATATACGGTGTATATATATATATATATATATATATATATATGTATATACATGTCAGTGACTAGGGTGGTAAAATGCGGAGAAATGCATTTAGTTGCTTCAGTACTTGTACTCTGTGCAATGACAATTCATTTATTCTTATCTATCTTATCTATATTCTGACAAATAACCTCTTGAATCTTGAATCTATGTATGTATATATGTATATACATATGTGTATATATATATATTTATATACATATATACACATATATATGTATGTATACATGAATATGGCTATATATAAACATATATATATGTATATAAAGAAACAGCTTTCCTGCCTGAATGAGGGATGGGATGGATAGAGGGGAGAGACAGAGAGAAAGCTCCAGGGAGAGGTGGAGGGAGGAGAGAGACAGAGACAGAGAGAAAAGGAGTTGTAGAGCTGCTGTGAATGGACACACTGTGCACATCCATGAAAGAGGACTCTCTCTCTCTCTCCCTCTCTCTCTCTCTCTCTCTCTCTCTCTCTCCCTCTCTCTCTCCCTCTCTCTCTCTCTCTCTCTCTCTCTCTCTCTCTCTGAGAGGTGAAGGGGTGAGTGTGTGTGTGTGTGTCTGTGCGTGCGTGCATGTGTGTGTGTGTGCATGACAGCCTGGGAGCTACTAGAGACGACAGAATCCAACTTCTAATCGTTCTGTTCATCTCACATCACGTCCGACACGAGGAACCGAATCAAAACGCAGACGAGGAAGCTGGAATTCTCACCAATAAACCAAACAAGATATGAGTCTCTTTTAAAGGGGACCTATTATGCTTTTCCTTATTTCCTGTCATATATATAATGTTACATTTAGGATGTTGATATTAGACGTGGTCAAAGTGTCAAATAATGAGGTAATAAGACAAAGTAATGTCTGTGAACCAAACGCTCAGGATTCCGCTCTGAACGCACCGTTTCCAAAGGTTTTTTTCTACTCTCAAATAAAAAAAATAAAATAAAATCCCCGCATCCGAGAGTCCCTGTGCGTCACGACGCGGTGTCCGTGTCTCCCTCCAACTCGCAGAACGCCAATGAAAGACGGACTTAACTTTTAAACAAGGCCTTCAGATCAAATGAACGAGTGGAGATTTAGCAACTGGATTGCTTATTTCCCGCCTCAGATTTGTTCTGAAATCCGTGAAAGTTACGGAGTGAATAGAACGAAACCCCGAAGCCATGCTCAAAGCCCATTGGCTCGGAGAACTCGGGGCCTCGGGAGGGTGGCTCCGCCCCCAAAAAAACAACCCATTTAGGAACCGTCGGGTTTTAGAGGCGTGTTAGAATGGCTGGAATGCACCATCTGAGCAGTCTTTTCAGCAACAAACTTCAAAGACATGTTTTGGGATCTCAGAGACCGATATGTACGTGTGTAAAAAAGGAGCACAATAGGTCCCCTTTAAAAGGGTAATTCTTATTTTGTGTTTTAAATATTAGAGGAGGCAGGTTCATGTTGCTTATTTGACACCTGCTCAACACCACCAGCGTGTCCGTCCTGTGCACAGCACAAAGAAACCAACAACTCACAGCTCCACATTTTCAGGAATTATACTGTAGTATGGATGGCTTGGAGTGTATACGGAACTATATTTGTAAAACCCTAACCCCTTTCACGCTTGGACTTCCCCTCTTCCACCGCTTTCCGTTTGATCTTAATCTTTAAAGTCTCTTGATCTCAAAGTTAATTCCACTTGATTCAACAGCAATAGTAATAAGCTCAATAACAGCTCAGTAATGTCCCATTTGGAGGCTCCTCACTTCCATTACAGACAATTTTCACTGACAAACATAAACCTGTCAATGTACAGTATGTAAATGCAAAGTTGAGTGCCTGGCCATCTTATTTACTGCAGGAGCACATTTTTGGAAACTTTTCACACAAATATAACAATGCGATAATATGCGATAATAAATAATGCATTATTCTTTTCTTTCCATTTTGTTTTTTTATCACATAACAAGACAAAACAACAAAATAAAAAACAAGCACCAGCGGCGTCCCCGAATCCATTGTTCCTCCAGCTCTGTTTGCTTGGAAACGGAGCCAATCGATCACGTCAAGTGTCTGAAGCATCACAACAACAAGCCTCACAGCACGTGGGCGACACGTCCCAGGTGGCTGGGGAAAAAAAAGAGCGCTCCTCTCGTGCACGTGCACCGACCGTCCCTGCCAGACCATGACACACACACACACACACACACGCACGCACACACACACGCACACACACACACACACACACACAGACACAGACACACACACACAGACACACGCACGCACACATACACACACACAGACACACACACACACACACACACACACACAGACACACACACACACACACACACAGACACAGACACACACACACAGACACACGCACGCACACACACACACGCACACACACACACACGCACACACACACACAGACACACACACACACACACACACAGACACAGACACACACACACGCACACACACACACACACAGACACAGACACAGACACACACACACACACACACACACGCACGCACGCACACAAACGCACGCACGAATAAACGCGCGCACGCACACACGCACGCACACACAGACTCGGACCACCCTCGTCCAGTCGGCGCTCTCCTGAGTCCAACTTCCATTTCAACGTACTCACATGTTCCGCTGTTCAGGACTTTATCTGCGATGTTCCATCTCCAGATGTAACCCCCCGACGGGAGGAGGTGTGTGAGTGTGTATGGTTGTGTGGTTTGGGTGGGCGGGGCGGTCAGGAAGCATTACAGGTTAACAAGTTAATGGTGGATGTAAAGAGCCAGTGAAACCCAATGGAGCAGCACGTGAAAAATGGCTCCGGGAACGGGGGAGGACAGAGACATTATTATTATTATTATTATTATTATTATTATTATTATTATTATCATTATCATTATCATTATCATTATCATTATCATTATTATTATTATTATTATTATTATCATTATCATTATCATTATTATTTTTTTATTATTATTATTATTATAAATATAGCTGCAGCCAGCAATACACAGGTTCCAGTTTAGTCATGTTAGGTACGAATTACAGGTTTCAGATGTTCCGAAGTACCCGAATGATTATATGAGGGGACGTTTGGAGCGGACCGAGGGACTCTCCCCTACTGCGGATTCTCTCTTCAATCGCTCTCCTTCTGCTGGGACGGGGGCCGCGCCGGCGCTGGTTTGGAGGAGGGCGAGTTCCAGTTAAAATTGGTCAGCTCCGGCCGGGGAGAGAGTGGAGGAAGCACCGGCGCTCCTGCTGCACTATAGGCTGTTCATGTCACATGTTTGAAGTGACTTATTTACGGGGGTTTAGGAAGGTAATCGAACTTACGTGATTTTAATGGTGACTTCTTCCCTCGGATTCAATGGTTTCAATAGGTTACATTTCCATGAAATAAGCAAAACGTTGTCGTATTTCTCGGACAAATTACAATTACAATTTCACGGCATTTGTAATTTTCCAACGCCTTCCTGGATCTTGAACGCATCACTCACTCACACAGTCAAGTGGACTCCACTCAATGTGGTCACCAGTTGAACATTTGCTTTTCTACCGTGGGTCAGATTTGTCTTTTTTTTTCACTCACTACTCCTCCGCAGGTGGATTGATTTGGATGAAAGTTGAATCACAAGATGTTTGTGGCGTTCCGGTTCAAACCAGACGTAAACCGTGTTCATAACTTCTGCTGTTGTTCTGTTTCAGATGGTTTTAGCAACAACAGCAGCAATGTGGGAGACTCCACCCACATTGCTGCTGTTGTCCAGGGAGGGAGACGGAGACTTTTGGGCAGTGGGTTTTCGTCATAACTAATAGACAAAAAGGCTCGCTGACCAAAACGCGACGATAAAGCAATGTCGGAGCTGCGGCTCCCGCACCACGCCACCTCCACCACCGGACAAGACAACACCTCGGAAAGCTCTTCCGGCCGCGTCCGACCGATCAGCGCTAATGAGGCTGGATAAGAGGACCTGGTGCAGCCGCGGCAGGAAGACGCCAGCGCCGTCACCTGCAGACCGTGGCTCAACCACGCCCCCTCGTCTGCCACAAACAACAAATACGACAACAACGTCAACAATAATAAAAAATAACAATGATCTGCCCCTCCTGACCCCCCAGAACCCCAGCCCTCCAGAGGCAGGAGAAGAAGTGACAGCCCCGACTCCATTCCTCCCGTAATGAACTCCTGAATAATAAACACGGACCCCAAACTGCGAATAAATAATGACACGCTGATAACGGGGGAGGTGATGGTGGGGGGGGCGGGGAGGGGGCCCCCCACCGACCGGTCAGGCGGCGCGGTGGAAATCACATTATTCCAGATGGATATCTTAATCGCTCCCTGTCTGGGCTGTGAACCGCCCTGAGAGAGCGGGGGCGGGGGAGACGGGGGGGAGGAAGGGGGAGTGAGGGGGAGGGCGGGGGAGACGGGGGGGGGGGTGATTGACACCCAGATTTGCCCGACGCCGCGGCCGCAGAGCGTCTAATGGAGTCAGATCTGAAGGTTGAAAGTTCACCGGAAGGGAAATAAATGGAGCCCGTGCTCTCGCCGGGCGCCGGCGTCTTAACAGCTCACTTTGCACCCAGGGAACGAGGGATGGAAACGAAAGAAGGATGAGAGGAACACACACACACACACACACACACACACACACACACACACACACACACACACACGTCCCAGTGGAAAAGCAGCATGTTGAGCCCGCTTGCATGTCGGGTCGTGGTTCTGTCCCTGATGTGCACTCCAGATAAGAGCCCCGCAGCAGCGTGGGATCACTCAGCGATTAGAGTCCGTCTCCCGGATTCCTGACGGAGCGGGGACTCGCCAGGAGGACGGGGCTCCCTGGGTGGCGGAGGTGTGGACCGAGCCGGAGCGAACCGGCCCGCGCTTCGGACTCCGCCTTAGCGGAGGACGCTGGTATTTATTAACCTAAGCCTTATTTTTCAGTCGATGGCACTCAGCCCGAGGCATCGTCTGAATCATGTCATCCGGCCTCCTTTTAATTGGTCCAGTGTCGCGTGGGACAAAAGTGGGGGTTGAACCCAGACGCAGAAGCATCGAGGCAGATCGAGGTGGGTCTTCGTCAGAGACAAGAACAAAACAATTAAACAGGTGCAAAAGGTAAACCGCCTTCCCAAAGACCAGAAGTGTAACGACAGAGGTAGCGGTGTAGGAGGAGGGCAAAGGGCACAAGCATGACGGGTGATGCAGAAACTGAGGTCCCCTGCTGGACAGGTGGGGAGCTGCAGGGGGAGACGGCGCACGGTATGCCAGGATGAGCGCCCGGTGGGATGGGGCAATCAGCACCACGTCGTTGAAGCACGAGCGCACCCCTCCACGCTGGGGAGATTGGGGTGAGGATCACTCGGGTCGAGTCGCGGCGATTGAAAAACGAGTTTTCCTTTGAGACGGCGCTCCAAAACGAGGCGGAGGTGCCGGTCCTCCTCTCCGTTTTCCGTCTCCGCCTCGCGTCTGGAGGGGTTATCAGAGGTTTCATCAGTCTGAAGCGTTCCTGACGCAACGCTTCAAATCAAACACAGCTGCGGACGGCGTCGGAGCGTGGGCTCGAATGTCAGCGCTGCGCTCAGCCCGACCCTGGATGGGAGAACAAGAAGTGTTTCCCGGGTTGTGTTTGGGATACATCGTCAAAACGTCGGGTGTCGGAGAAAAAGCAGATGAGGGGTCGATCGTCACGTTCTGACGGTCACAAACTGACGCGAGTCGGGGTCGGCAAAAGTATTGGATTGGGTCAGTGCGCCGTGCTGGGTGATTCTTAAGGTTTAGGATTTACGAATTTAGGAATCAGCGCGGCATCTTGTTGCGATAACAAACGCCTTGATGTGTGGATTATTGCATCCAATGAAATTAAAATC
>NC_137190.1:3663310-3713310 GCF_960531495.2 Zeus faber | reverse complement strand
ACCTTTTACTCTTGGTCGTACCGGGGATTTTCTCTCGAGCGCCGGCACTTCTCACAAGCCGCCGGTGTCTGTTCCGCCCTCTAGTGGACAAATGAACTGAACTTTTTGGAAAATATATCATATTTTATTACTATTGTATTTTATTATGGTAACCACAAGCAGCGAGCTCCAGCTCGGGGTTGCCATGACGTCATTGACCAAATATGGACATGGATATGTTTTTCTTTGGATGGTGGGCGTCCTTGCTTGCACTTTCTATTTTGCACCTTTTTGGTGGAAACAGCTGCTTTCCCTCATTATCTGTTCCACCAGTTCTGTTCCATCGCTGGTAACGGCTGCTGCGCTCTGCGTCGGGTGGATTAGAAACCAGAGTTTCCGTTATAAGGTGATTGATGCTGTGAAAATAATTCCCGCTAAGCACAATTTGAACTAGTGCTTTGTGGATCACTTCCAAAAGAAAAAATCTGCAAATCTGTTCATTTCCGCACTTGTCAAGTTGCTACGGAAAGCCAATCAGTTTGGACGACCTAGAGCTGACCTTTCACCTCTGACCAATCACGTTTGTCGATGTAGAAGTGAGCCCCGCCCCCTCCCTGGTGGACAGGTTGAGCTTGTAAACACAGTAAACACGGAGCAGAGACAGAGCTCAGCCTCCACAACTCTGAGGAGAAGCCGAAAGATGATGTCATGTGACAACAGGGACACATACATCCATCGTTTGGTGTTTTTTGGATTTTAAGTTCTGACACAAAGCAAACGGTAAATATCCATTTTGTCAAATATGTCGACGAGACTTCAACACCACAAACTTTATTATTTATTTAGACCTACTTGGCATATTTATTTTGTTTTTGATTTGATCAAAGTGTTATTTTAGTGAAATGTTAATTAAAGTATCTGCACTTTGTTACTTGCTGAAATTATTTGATTTCATGGAGTTATATTTGTAAATATTTATTTATTTATTTTTAAAACTGCGTTAACTGACAGGACTGACGTATTTAACTTTGAATATTCAATAAAAAATATTATACATCTACAAACATGTGACTAAAGGGAGGTTTTCCTCTTCAAGCACTGTGCTTTTATTATCTGATTGTCCTTTTCTTCTAAACTGCTCTTAGTGCTTTTATTGTGTTGTTTTGTGGTGTCTGATTGTACATCACTTTGGTCAACTGTCGTTGTTTTTAAATGTACTTTATAAATACATTTGGATTTTGGATAATATGACGATAAACACACCCTCGTGTCTTTCTGTACTTACATTATTTATTGTTTCCTTCAAATAATATTTTAGTTCATACGGTCAGTCTTTATAATCATAAAGATGATAATTACAATCTTTATGATTAGAATTACCGTATTGTTATTATAATATTATCTATATGTATGTGACAAATAATCTCTTGAACTTGAACTTTAACTATAGTAGTTGATGATGATGATGATGATGATCATCATCATCATCATCATCATCATCAGCAGCAGCAGCAGCAGCAGCATCATCATCATCAGCATCATAGTGATACTTGAGGTTTTCCTGTGTTTTGTATTTCTAACGTGATTCCTTCCGGAGCGGAGGGCTGCTGCGGTGACAAGGGAGGAGCGCCTCGCAGCTCTTTTCTATATTTATCCAACAAAAGACTTTGAAATGTTTTTGCGTCGACCAGGAAGTGAAACCGAGCGAGCGCGTGTGCAGACGCAGATCCCAGCGGCTTCTTACAGTCACAGTTTCACGAAAAAAAATCAACAGTTTGGAAGCTCAGAGTTCCATTTGAGGGAGGTGACCCAGCAGCAGTGAATACAATCATTCCAGCGAGTGAATTGTTGGTAATGTGCATCCATCCACCTCAACTATTTGTTCGGGTGGAGACACAATCGTCAGCCATCATGACGTTACTGACAATTAAAGCAAAAAAATAAAAATCATGCAAACGGTGGCACAGCCACGTAACAAGGTACCACCAAGGCAACTGTCTAGCAAGTGATACATCCATCCACCCACCCACCTATCCACCCATCCATCGAACCATACACCCACCCATCAAACCATCTACCCATCAAACCATCCATCCATCCATCTACCCATCAAACCATCAAACCATATACCCATCCATCTACCCATCCATCCATCTACCCATCAAACCATCCATCCATCCGTCTACTCATCAAACCATCCATCCAGAATCCATCCATCCATCTAACATCTATCAGTTTATTTACCCACCCATCATCCATCAATAATCCATGCATCCATACCTATTCATCTCCCCAAGCGCTCCCAGTACCTGGACAGCAAGCAGAGGGTGGGGTTCCAATCACCATCCATCTATCCATCTACCCACCCACCCACCCACCCATCATCCATCCATCCACCCATCTGCCTTACCTGGACAGTGGGCAGCATGGACAGGGCCAGGGCAGCCTTCCAGGACAGGAGGATGACCGTCCTCATGGTTCCCCAGGTCATGGGCTCTGTGTCACCTGGTTGAATCCAACCTGGTGGAGAAAGAAGCACGGTCGGATGGAGGCTCCACCTGCAGCTTTCTGAACCCGGGCGGAGTCTGGACCCGAATCTGAACCCTGGTAGAGTTTAATCCCTGGTTGAGTCTGATCCCCAATCTGGACCCTGCTGGAGTTTCATGGATGACGTGCGCTCCATCGAAATCCACCTGCGTCAATACGCAGACTACTGTACCATGTCTGCCCATAGGACTTGTGCATGCGTCAGTACTTCAATACATTGTCTTCTATGTTCCATATTCTAGGTTCTGTTCTGTGTTCTATGTCATTCTCAAGTTTCAAAGTTTCAGTCTGTAGAGCAGCTCTCATTCCGCTGCCCATGGACTGATTGCGCATCGAGAGCAACGCACTCTGCAGCTGCACCGCTGTTAAATGAGCTTTATTATTCTTGCATTACTCGCAAAATAGCACCGTGTCATAGATATTTTCTACTGAGAAAGTATCGTTAGTAGCTTAGGAACACTGTCTGTAAGAGGTCCGGGAGCCACCTACCTTGTTGGGGAAGCGGGTTATGCGCACATTGGAGAGATCCGCGTCAGTGGTTTCTCACCAGACTGACCGTCCACCAGCTGCGGCTCCTCGCCCCGACACCATGAGACAGAACTATCCGATAGAAAGAGTCCGGATCAGTGGATCAGTCCAGTTTACTACCAGAGAGAGACACCGGGTCCGGGCTGGTCCTCCTCCTCTCTGCTCTGCGCTCCGAGCTCCAGTGAAGCCTCCTCTCTCTGGAGCGCAGCTCGTCTGGAGAGACTGCCCCCCGTCCCAAATAGAGGAAAAACTGGAGACTTTCATCAGAACATATTATAATTAATTAGCACTTTAATTTAATTTAATTTAATTTAATTTAATTTAATTTGATTTAATTTAATTTAATTTAATATTTTAATTTAATTTTATTTTATTTTATTAATAACATATTATCAAGCACTATTATACCAATTTACACCACTTTTTCTCATATTATCACCTTGATTAAAATGTGTGTTCGCCTTGTTGTAAAATACATTCGGCTAAAGGGGAGCTTTAGGCTGCATGGTCACAATATTATTATTATTATTATGCAACATTATGCAGCATCTCCACCATGGTCCTCGGTGCAGGGTGAGACCCCTCTCTGTCATGGCCTGGCGGGGTCTGGTGTCTGTCAGTGATCGTCACTCGCCTGGGTGCAATACCCTCCTAAAATAAAGGGGGAAAGGGAACAATCACTGTCCATGACCCGAGGAGAACGCATGTGTGTGGAGGCATCAGACACTTTATTATGGGGAGGTGAGGGACACAAGCTGGCAACGCATAAAGGACATTGTTGTTTTTTACTCGATCTCTTCAGAACAGGCTTTATGAAAGGATTGATTGTGTAAATGGATGGGCGGGTGGATGGGTGGGTGGATGGGTGGGTGGATGGATTCCTAGGTGGGTGGGTAGGTGAGTGGATGGATGGACGGATGGATGGATGGAAGGATGGATGGATGGATGGATGGATGGGTGGACGGATGGATGGATGGACGGATGGATGGATGGATGGGTGGATGGATGGATGGGTGGACGGATGGATGGGTGGATGATGGGTAGGAGGGTTGGTGGATGGACGGATGGATGGATGGGTGGATGGATGTAGGAGTGGATAGATTGATGGATGGATGGATGGATGGATGGATGGATGGACGGATGGATGGATGGGTGGACGGATGGATGGGTGGATGATGGGTAGGAGGGTTGGTGGATGGACGGATGGATGGATGGATGGATGGGTGGATGGATGTAGGAGTGGATAGATTGATGGATGGATGGATGGATGGATGGATGACGGGTGGATGGACGAACAGAAGGATGGATGGATGGTGGATGGGTGGATGGGTGGATGGATGGAGGGATAGTAAAACTGATAATTAATTTAAAGATTTCAAAATGAAACTAACCCCTACAAGTAAAGTATCATAATTATTATAGTAATTATATATTTTATATATGTTGTATATATATTTGATATATTATCTATTTATATATATTATATATATTTTGTATATATTGTATATATGTTTTCTATATATTTTATATGGTAAGTGAAGTATTTCACATGAGCATAGTTCTTGTGTGGAACGGTGTCTCCCCCTAGGGGCCAAACACCGTCAGCACATCCAGCATCCAGGAGCATCCAGTGAAGTCACTTCCACAGTATTTGAATTTTCTTCACTCAGATCCAGTTTGGAATCTCGAAACCAAAACGCTTCCAGTTTGATATAACTACACTAATATAACATCAGAAAGAACTGATATCATAAAATACATTTCTACTCTTACCAAGGGCAACAGCATCATCCTTATTAGAATAAAAGGATTAAAAGATAACTCATTGAACAAATATGATCAATGTCAGAGCACAAAATCAAAAGTGTATATATATATATATATATATATATATATATATATATATATACACACATATATATCGGACTCAATAAACATAAATGTGATACAAACATAACAAATATACACTAATAAACATGAAATAAATGTATAGATTAGACATATAATCCAAAATCAATTGCTTTTTTATTATTTATTATATATTTAATAATATTTACAGATTTTCTGAGTCAATTATGTCATAAAGCATTGTATTATATTATACATTTTAGATTCGAATCCTCCAATTACAAACAAGGGAAGAGTAGAGTGGGAGTGGGAGGGAATTGTAGTTTTATTTCATTTGATTGTTGAACCCCTGTCCCTTTAAAGGCGGTGTGGTGTTGTGGGCGTGACGTCACGCCTCCGTCAGCTGACCTCCACCAGCTGACCTCAGCCAGCTGACCGTGCAGGAAGCTGCGGGTTCCAGTCCTGCAGGTCCCGCCTCATCAGCATCACTTCAGGGACCTATTGCTTTCACCTGCGTGGAGCTGCCGCCTGATTGGCTTTTCCAGGAGGCTTATCGATAATATCCCAGGGATGATCGATTCATTTACAGAATTGATGAATCGTGCATTTTAATACTTCGCGGTCCGTTAGTCTGGGATTCCAACCTTGCATTCCTCCCGCAAGGTTCGGTTGCATTGCCCGGTGGAGCCCGGTGCAGCCATGGCCTCCGCCACCTCCACCCCCGCCGCCTCCGCGGGCCGCTCCGCCCGCTCTGCCCGCTCCCTGGGCCGGCGCCCCGGCTCCAGCCCCACGGCCCTGACCCGCGTCCAGGAGAAGGACGAGCTGCGGCGCCTCAACGACCGGCTCGCCAACTACATCCAGCGGGTGCAGGAGCTGGAGGGCGAGCGGGCCTCCATGCTGGTGCTGCTGGGGGAGAAGGAGGACTCGCAGAGCCGGGAGATGGGCGCCGTGCGGCGGATCTACGAGGTGGAGCTGGCCGATGTGCGCAGCACCCTGGACGAGGTGGCCGCGGAGAGGGCGCGGCTGCAGGTGGAGCACGGGGGGCTGGGAGACGACCTCCGCAAGCTGCAGGCCAGGTGGGACCTGAGGGGAGGGCTGGGCTACTACCTCTCTGTACTGGAAAGGAAGGTTTGGGCAGGATGTCTGCAGGTCCTCACAGAGCCTTAGAGTGTCTTTCATCCAATATTGGAAAGGTGGATAACGCTTTATTAAAGTGTTCGAGCAGCAAGGAATAAGACCACAACACCGAGATAAGAGACAAACTAGTGCCAAAAATTAACTGAATAGATGAACAGAATACAAACAGTAAACATTATTAATAAACACACTAAAAACAAATGTACATGTGTGAGTGCAGAAATTCACAGTATTTAAGTGTGTACGAAGTGATCAAGCGTGTATGAAGTGATCGTGTGTGTGTACGAAGTGATCGTGTGTGTACGAAGTGATCGTGTGTGTGTGTGTGTGTGTGTGTGTGTGTGTGTGTGTACGAAGTGATCGTGTGTGTATTAATTGTACAATGTTCAGGTCTCAAACGGGGTTTGGGGGGGTGGTTAAAAGGCTAGATCTCAGACGCGTCCCTGACACCCGCAGACCCCCTGCTGAGGCTTCCACATCGTCCATCATTTAGGTTATCCCAATATATAATGGATAAAGTTGGACGCTGTCTTTTTCGGATGCGTTGCATTGGAGTGATGCAGCTGTCTGGGCTGCACACACTGAAGGTATTGTCATGTTTGGGTTTTTGTGGATCTCGGTCCAGCCCTAGCAGCAACGCGCTGGGCCACCTCCTGATCGGCGATCAATACCGACGCTCGTTGGGTTACGAGCGTCGGCTGAACCTACGGTTCGCGGATCACCCGTTGTTCAGAATGGGTCGCCTGGTCTTCACTCCCAGTGTTGACTTGTGTTTGCACGTTACGGTAGTTTACCGTCCACCTTGAACAGGTGAGTTCAGTTAAATAAATGTAAACAAAAATGTTCTTGTTTTGTGTTGTGTACAGGAGATGATGAGGAATTGGATCTGTTGACGTAACAAACACGGCATTTGTTTTGTTATTTTTCCAGTGGCAACAAACTGCCATGAATTCTCAGACATGTTGTTTGGGCGTCTACGTCCACAATACAAATTCAGACCTTGAGAAGTGTCTGTGTATGCATTTTGATTTTCAGAACACATTTCCAGTGTCTCCCATGGAACATGTTTTACTCTTCTAGAAGAATGACTCGTAGATATTATTAATCAGAACTTTCGTTGTTGTATGTTTCCATTGAAACGATGCGTGAATGTACTTAACTTAAACTCTTTCGGCCCCACCAGGAGCCAGAAGAAGGAGGCTGACCTGGCCAACGCGGTGACCCAGTGGAGGAGCGTGGAGCTGGTGCTGAGCTCCAAGGAGGTGGAGTGCTCCAAGCTGCTGATGGAGAACCGAGCGTTGGGGGCGGACGTCAGCGAGCTGCAGGAGCAGCTGCAGAACGTAGGGAACCAGGGTGGAGCTTTTCGTGCTGAATGGCATTTAGGCCCTTTCTTGTTGCATGACACAGTACAGTGTTATTTATATTTGACTTTTTGTTTTGGCGCAAGGGCCCTCTATACATGGGTGGATTATGACACAATGGGCCCCTGCGCACAGATGCCCTTTTAGGGCCCCATGCCCCAATGGCAACATTAAAAGTCTTTACTGGAATCTTTTTCATTCAATTCTTCAATAAGTTGTCAAAGAAGGTCTCGGCGCAGCCAGGACGTCACAGACGGGTTGGAGCTCCCTACCTGCAGCATCGCTTCCTTTTCTTTGGATGAGCTTGCGATCTGTTGTTTTCCAGACGTATCACTGGCCGTGTCAAATGATTGTCCCTGGCAGTTTGCCAAGTCTAATCCCAGCTTTCCCCTGTCTGAAGGAAGGAAGGAAGGAAGGAAGACTAGAGATCGGCTCAAATCTGAAATCATCCTTCCACTTCACGGCCCGTGTTTCCTCAAAAAAAAAAAAAAAAAACATTTTAAAGTGCGAAATGCTTCAGCTGTATGGCCGCACAGTCGCTGGCCTGGTGGGAGGCCCCTGTTCTGTGACTAGGGGACCCTGTTCAAACCAGGAGTGGGGAAACAACATTTTGGGGTCTCTAAAAACCATGACTTACATCAGCATCCTATTTTATCTGTAGGACTTCCGCGCTTAAGCGTTTTATTGTTGTCTGAGTGGACTCAGACAACAATAAAACGCTTAAGCGCACACACTTTGACAGTGCCACAGTCAAAGTGTCTTCCCCTACATGTGTTGTGTGTTTTTTTTTTTTTTTTTGTTTTTTTTTAACATGTTATGCTGTTCCAATGGGAATTTCGGGGCTTTGTTGCAGAGATGGATGACTAAGCCTTTCGACTGTGGGGCAATACATGTGAAGTTAGTGATGGCATCATCAGGCTCTGGCTTAGGGGCCCCCTGGGCCTGTCCCCGGTTGGGCCTCTGTAGGTGATGTGTGGAAGTAGTTAATGTTGAAATTGCAATGGAACTTATTTAAGAGCACCTTGTAGTGTTTTCTACTTATACTGGGTCCCTCTTGCCCTCTGACCGGCTCCTATTTCTATTACAACTTTTTAAGGTAGATACAGAATGTCCGCTCCATTTGTGATAAAATATTGTATTTTGTTTTAGAACCAGTTTTGCGTAAGTTGGAAATGAAGGAAAAATGTATCCTGTAGCTTAAAATGTTAAAGAACATGGAGAAGGAACTGTCTTAACGCTTCAGAAGATGCTTTCACACATGCACTGTAACCTTGAAATCATCCGGACATCGTGTGTGTGTGTGTGTGTGTGTGTGTGTGTGTGTGTGTGTGTGTGTGTGTGTGTGTGTGTGTGTGTGTGTGTGTGTGTGTGTGTGTGTGTGTGTGTGTGTGTGTGTGTGTGTGTGTGTGTGTGTGTGTGTGTGTGTGTGTGTGTGTGTACAGAGCAGGTAATTGTCCGGATCATTCACAGCGAGCGAGTGGGCGTGTCGCACGTTGATGACGTCTCTGTCACGCGCCAGTTATTTACCTTGGTGCACGGAGTGAAGCTGCTTCCTACTCTTTTCTGCTTTCCTTTATGTTCCTTTCCACTCTCGTGTTCATTTTACATCCAAATACATGGAGTATCAACGCCAGAAATAAATAAGTCGGTAGCCTCGTCCACCATCTTGGGCGTGCTGAAACTCTGCAGCGTCGTTGCGTCACGTCCTGCCTCCTGCACGCTCTCCCCAGGCTCCGCCCCTCGTCGAAACCAAACGGAGCCTTTCCAGGTGGTGTAAACGCGTCTGACACCGACAATCTCCCGTTGGGTGCTACGTTTGTGAAAGGGATACTCCAGACAATGTCCCGACCTCATTATCTGGATATTGTCCAGAGTGCACGTGTGAAAGCGGCTTCAGTGGTTCTTCCGAAGTGCAGGGGCCGAGTTGTACCGAGGTAGTTTGACGGTTTCTCCAAGAAGAGTCTCAGCGTGTCGCCGGAGTCACCGTTACAGCTGTAGGAAAAACCTGCTTTCTGAAATCGAACCCGTGTGACCGGTTGTCTTCCCTGCAGCGACACCTTGGGCTCCAACATCCTCCCGAGCAAATATTTATTCCCTCCGCTCCAGCTTTAACCGACACGATTGTAGAACCAAAAATACTCTCAGGATTTAAATGAAGCCCAGAAGAAAAATGGCTTTCCTCATTGCTCCCATGCATCTTCAAATGTATTCCATTCCCCTCGTGAAGGAATTTCAGTTATAATGACAGATTATCGTGGAGGCGGATGTGTTGCTTCTATGTGCTTGTGTGCCTTCTTTCATGATGATGATGATACGGGAAAAAAAACTGGTTTTTGCTGTTGGTTCTGTGCTTGTCCTCAGTTGGAGGCCGCGCTGGCCGACACCAAGGTCCAGCTGAACTCTGAGATGCTGCGGAGGGTGGACATGGAGAACCGCCTGCAGACCATGAAGGAGCAGCTGGACCTGCAGAGGAACGTCAGCGAGCAGGTGTGCGCGCGCGCGGACACAGACAGACAGACAGACAGACAGACAGACAGACAGACAGACAGACATTCATTCATTCATCATGGACCAGGTCCCTCCCCCCTAATCTTAACCTGGGTGCAGTGTGATGTATGGTAAATAGGGTGTGAGGTTCTCCTTTTTAAACCTCAGAGGTAAACAAAACTGTGGGAACTAATATATTCAGCCATGCATTATCGGTCTTTCAAAACCGGCTGCCACTGAATCTGTTCATCTTAATCTGCAGTTGGAGCTGCCATGCTGGGCGAAAATGTAAATGTTGAATAGAAATGTCAAACGGGGAATACTATAAATCTGCAGAACACACGTCGGTAAAATGTTTGTCTCATTGAAGCAACGATATTCACTTTTACGTGCGAGACGTGACCCTGCATGTAAGACCTTACACATCCACTGTGAATGTCGCAGTCGCCCTTTTCCCCAATAACTCAACTCAGTACAAATACAATTGTGAAATAATATAATAATTTGCCGCCATTTTGTTTTTAAACATCATGCATTAACTCTAGAAATGCTTTCCAGTTTCTCTCGGCCCGGTGGATCAGTATTGGGCTGAGGAGATTAGAAGCAGGTGACTGCTTAGCAGGGTGTTGATATGATCTGCAAAGAGGAATCTGATTGGCTCAAAACAGGAAGCTGCCTTGATGGAATGTGGTTGGTTTAAAGTCTGATTTGGTAAAAGCAGTTGCAGGCTGCTATTTTGCGGAAGTAAACATTTCCCAGAATGCAGTTCTGTGGCAGTAAAATCTGACCGGGACAACAGCGGCCAAGTCTTGCTTCAAGTGGCGTAATGGGTTCTGTGTGGACGAGCCGGGTTCCACTCTTCAGACATCGTGTGTGTGTGTGTGTGTGTGTGTGTGTAGGAGATCCTGGAGATCCGCAGCAGGCACGAGAGCCGTCTGGTGGAGGTGGACTCGGGCCGGCGCAGGGAGTTTGAGAGCAAACTGGCCGAGACGATGCAGCAGCTGCGTCGTGAGCACGACTCCCAGATCCAGCAGTACAAGGAGGAGCTGGAGAGGACTTTCTGCACCAAGGTGCACACACACACACACGACACTTTATTTGTGACTTGAGAAGCAGAATTCCTTCCATGATTTGTGCTGAGTGGAGTGTCATCGGATTTAATTAATTTTATTTTTATTTTTTGCAGAATAAAGTAAAAGCTCCATTTATTTGCACACAGGGGAAAAACTGAGCGGCGACGGAAGTGTAGATTTGACTGGAACGTGAACCAATATACTTTAAATTGTTATTTAAACTCGTGCACATCCTTCCTGAGCATCAGATTCCACTTCATTACCCGTTAACTTTATGCGTAAGAATCCAGTCGGACAAAGTTGGTGCAGAGCCATAAACCATTTGATCATTACAACATCCAATACATTCAGTACACTGCCTTTCCTTAGTGAAGCCTCAAGAAATCTTGTTTACTTCATAGTATCTTTTTAATACAGTTTTTACGCCAATTTGCAGGTTCAACCCACTAAAAAAAAGGCGAGTGATACCTTTCCCATTGGCAGGAGAAACGGTTTTGTATTTATTTTTTCTTGGCGTGTCACAAACATGTCAGAAAAGGGGCGTGTCAAGGTGCCAGTGTGATTGGGGAATAAAGCGGCAGAGAAGACAGTAACTTCATCAAACAACGACATCAAACTGTAAAACTTGGATAAAGGTATTTTGAGCCGAAAATCGGATCGTTCGTTAACGACCCGGCGTGGAGCACCAGCGGCGTGGAGCACCAGCGGCGTGGAGCACCAGCGGCGTGGCGCACCAGCGGCGTGGCGCACCAGCGGCGTACTCCATGCTGCCGGTGGGAACCAGTCGGTGCACACACCTCCTGTTCGGGGAGTGGAGCTGCTCCTCCCGTTCGGGGAGCGGCTCGGGGCGGTGCTGGAGTGGCTCCGAGCCCGGTGGGGAGTGTGGGGGTTTTCCGCTATGGTCCCCACGGTGCCCTCCCCACACTCACAACATTTCACGGCCCCCCCATGCGGGAAAGAAAGTCAATAACTTTTGATTTTAGATTCTAAATGGGATATGGAATGATACAGATATTCCTGTGTATACTTCCTCTATTTATGCGCCGTCTAACGTCTATAACGTCTGGAACTTCAAGGGGTGTCGCATCTCGGCGGTAAAGGGGCCAAAATGAGCGGGTTGACCACATCGGAGCCGATCGGCGGTGGAGCTGATTTAAAACTCGTGTCCATTCCAGAGTCATTTTGTTTTTCCTTTCCCACTGCACCAAAAACCCAGTAAACAACCAGTTACTGGGTTTTTGGTGCAGCGGGAAAGGGGGTACACGACAAACAAGTCATCTAAAATACGTCGTCATTTGCATTGCTCATACGAACAAATCGGGTGTTGTCGTGCACGTGTCCTGTGTCCGTGCGCAGCTGGAGAACGCGCAGCAGTCTGTGGTGGAGAAGAGCGACGTGGCGTCGGCGACCAGAGACGAGCTGTTGAGCACCAAGCTGCGTCTGGAGACACTGAGCGCCCAGATGAGCCAGATCCAGAAGGAGGTGGGCGGGGGCGTGGCGGGGGTGAACAACACTTACCTCAGACTGAAACCAAGACCTTCAAAGAGGACTTTTCATCTATTAATGTCAAATATTGCTGTTAGGATGTACAGATACCGCACTGGAAGGATCCCCAGGGGCCCCGCGGAGGTACTGCATGGAGACTGACAGGGAGTCAATTATGTTCGAGGAATTAAGAGCATAAAAAAAGATCATGTTTCATGCACTTTTATTTAAATTTAATCATATTATTCATTTATTTTGCCATATTTTACACATCCGCTAGACTTTACAGGAATTAAAGGGGGAATATAAAAAAAAAAAAAAAATCATATAAATGTCTTTTTTTCTAAAGTTTATGTGAGCAAGGTTGATGTTAATGTTATTTGTTTTTATTTTTGTTCCCTGAAATTCACTACAACTTTGACTGGTTTTAACAGTTTGAGAATCACGGATTAAAAAAAAAAGATAGATAGATAAATAGATTTTTTGATAGATAGATAGATGTCTATCTATCTATCTATCTATCTATCTATCTATCTATCTATCTATCTATCTATCTATCTATCTATCATAGATATTCATTTTATAAATGATATTTTTATATAATTTATCGCTCTACCTACCAACCTGACATTTAATATATCTTGAGTGCAGTGCACCCACCTCCCAGACGCTCACCACAGCCCTGGCTTTGTGCCGCTTCTCTAATAAAGTCCCTCCTCTTCCTTCCAGAAAGCTCTGCTGGAGGCGCGGGTGCAGGACCTGGAGCTGACCCTGGACCAGGAGCGGGGGCTCTGGCAGCAGCGTCTGGGCCAGAAGGAGCAGGAGCTGCAGAGCACCCGCAGCCAGATGCGGAGCCAGCTGGAGGACTACGAGAGCCTGCTGGACGTCAAGCTGGCGCTGGACATGGAGATCAACGCCTACCGCAAGCTGCTGGAGGTGGAGGAGCAGAGGTAGCGCCACCCACACCACCTCAACCGGGAGCAGGGTTCCCGGTTCTGTTTTGGAGGGAGGACCTTTCCTGGTTCACGGATCCAGCTTCTCATCCCATCCACCCGCAAATGAGTTTCTGTTTCGGGTCCTCGTTGACCTTTCTCACCCGATCCCTGCTCCTCTCCCTGTTTCCCAGGCTGCACCTCTCCCCCAGCCCCCCCAAGCACGCCGCCGCCGCCTCCTCCCGCACGCGGGACCGCGCCTCCTGGACAAAGAGGGGGAAGAAGAGGAAGCACGAGGGCGCGTCGGGCAGCTCGCCGGCCTACAAGGTCTCCACGCACGCCGCCGCGCACGGAGCCGTGAGCGTGGAGGAGGTCGACCTGGAAGGAAACTACATCGTGCTGAAGAATAACTCCGAGGAGGTTCTGCCAAATTTGGACGACCGCTACTACCACCTACAGTGCATGTTTAGTACTCAGTGCTAGTATGTCTGTCCCTCGCAATGCATTGTGGGATATGCTCGTCAGTGATTTCACACGACCATATGTCAACAGATGTAGTATTCCATCCTGGTACTTTTCACGTATGTCTACAGAAATACTGATAACGCTGACGTACTAAATGGCGTAGGGCTGGGTCCAGTTTATAAAAAAAAAAACGAGATAAAATGACCTTGATACAATCAAACTGAATTAAAATTTCGTCCGTATTTCCAAATGCTCTATCTTCTTCATCACCACGTGCGTTTTCCCCTCAAAACAGAGCAGGACGCTTGAAATTGTGTTGATTTCTCTTCTCGTTCTCGTCTCTGCGTTTCCAGGAGCATCCGCTAGGGGGCTGGGTGGTGCGGAAGAGCTACCCCGACTCTGGAGATCTCTCCTTCCACATCCCTCCGTCCTACACGCTCGGCGGAGGACAAACGCTCACGGTAACACGACGGAGATGAGACGGCTCGAGAAGGCTTCTTATTTTTCTGTTCCCTTTGATTCTGTTTTTAAATGTTGGTTTTAGATCTGGGGTGCGGGTGCCGAAGTGGAGCTCAGCCCCGGGGACCTGGTCCTGGAGGGCCACAGGAGCTGGGGCCCCATCACAAACGTCAGGGTGATCCTGCTCAACCCGGAGCTGCAGGTAACTGCGGAATGAGATGTTGCCGGATAAAACGCACCGGACTCTGCTTCATGACGGTGTCAGCAGCTCGGCCTTGAGGACGATGTGCCGCCCAAATGTGTTTTATCCAAGCTTCACCTTGATTCATTCCCGGTTTAAAATGAACGACTGCAACTTCGGATTAGATTTTGTGGTTTTAAGAGGATCTCCCCGGTCTGGGGTCTCAGGAAATGGCCGAGCGCCGCCTGGTGTGCACGCAGAGCCGTGACGAGGAGACGGAGCTGGAGTTCGACGAGGAGTGTGTGGCAGGAAGCGACATCCAGCACTTCAGGAGACAGGTACGTGCACGGAGAAACGGAGCCATTTGCTACTTATACGTCAATCCAATTCATATATATATATATATATATATATATATATATATATATATATATATATATATATATATATGTGTACTGCATTTTTTGTGTTCATTAAACAATTTGTGGAAAACATGCTTTGACAACATGTCGTTGGAACGCCGTAACCACAGATTATATTCTCCAAGTCCAGGTTGAATGGAGACGAAGGTAAATTGACTAGAGAAGAAACGATCCTGTGCTGGTTCTGTGCTTTGGTGCAGCGTCGCTCCGGAGTCTTTGGCTCTCATATGGAAAAGCAAAATGACGTTAATTTCCACATTGGGGCTTTTTAATTGCATGTGTTAATAGATTATAACTCATGCAAAATGTAAAAAAAATACATATCAATAGAACTTGGAAAAGATTTTTAATATTTTGAAAGTCACTACTTGTGCCAGTAAATTTATTTCTGGGATCATTTCTACTGCCTCTATTTATCCTAATGACACCTTCCAGGCCTTGAAAAAGAGCTTTGGCCAGAAGTCACAAAGTTCCGAAGTTTAACGCTGCTCTTGCTCTTTCTGCTCCGTCCTCCTTCTGCGAAGCCAAAGAGGAAAAAAAAGAAATGTTGCTCCGTGTCTTGAGTGCAGACAAAGCGGTCACTGTATGGGAGGTGTAGGTGAGAGCCGTGCGACCCCGCCCCGCCCTACCCTGCCCCGCACGCTTGCCTGCACGTGTGCATGTGGCTTTTTACCAAAGTCTGGGTGCATGACCTGGTCCAAAGATGCTGTTTTCAACTGGTCGGCTCAGACTGGGTCTACAACACAGCAGAATATATTTGACTGTGTCAAGCAAACTTGTACTTTTTATTTCCATTTATTTTTGTTTTATTGTGTTTGCATTCACAGGAAAAAACATGTCAACATTTGCTATATGCATATAGTGTAAATATAGCTTTGCTTCCCAACAGATTCCCTTGGCTGCATGTTGATGCCCCTGATTCCTTGCACGAGGACTAATTTAGGTCTAGAGGACCATGGGCATTTGCCCATGCTTGCAGGAAAATGAAATGTCTGTCGTCCACAGTGGTCGACAAGACCCAGTCCAGAAAGTAAAAGTCCTGTTTCCACGTTTTCGCTCCAGTCTGCACAGAGCAGCTGGTCCCACTCTTCGGTTGGACCTCGAGGTTTGTGCCGTAAATCCTGGCGTGGACTTTTACTTTCTGAACCCGGACGTCCCTCCCCTGATACAACGCTTTGTCTGTCGTCTGAGACACACCGTCTTGTTCTCTTCCCTCAGGATCTGAGCAAGGAGGCGAGCTGTTCCGTTATGTAGGTCTGCAGCCTGCCCTCCACCCCGCCCCCGTCCACCCATCCACCCCCAACCGCCTCTGGAGCCTCTCTGCAGGAAGTGGAACCAAACTGCTCCCTGGATCCAACACTGTTACCGTAGAGTTTCACTGCGATGAAGAGCACCTTGTGATAGGCAGCAGTATTTATTACAAAGTAAACCCAAGTATATGGAAGTTGCTCTACCGTAGAGGAGACTGCATGGCTGCTGGTTATTTGGAAGTTCTCTATCTATTCAGATGTTTTTGGCAGCGTCAGGATGGTCGTACTAAAACTACTTATATAACTGCCTTAGGATTGTGTTGCCAAAATAGCTGTGTGCTCCACTGTCTACTGGAGGGAATTTCCCAGCTGTGCATTTGGAACTTTCACCATTGACTGTGCAGAGTGTCTGCACCGTGACAACGAGCAAACAGAGTATTTAATCTAGAAAAACAAAGTATGGCTTTCATGACAGCTTTTCAATCGCTTATCTACCACATGCTTTTTAGAGTTACACGGTGTGTGTGTGTGTGTGTGTGTGTGTGTGTGTGTGTGTGTGTGTGTGTGTGAAGGCTCTGAAGCCTTGGTTGAAATTTCTGCAAACTACCTAAAAGTTAAGTGACTGCATAATAAAGTTTTCTAAACAAACTCCACCTGGCAACGCTTGGTTATTTGGATTCGGGCGCATGGACAGGACTGTACATTTGAAACCGATTCAGTTTGAATTAAAAATTTCATTTGGTGGACGCTGTAAAAGGGGGAGGGGAGGGGGGGTTTAAAACAAAACATTGTCGCTGCAAGAGAGGCTCTCACTTCATTGTCTCTGTAGGACGTGTCGCTCTGGACCTCCCAACTGGTTTCCATGGCACGTTCTCTGGAAAGAATCACGTGAGTTTCACCTCTTAAGCAGTTGTCTTCATCGTAGTTAATGCCAAGTCTCGGTCGACGTGCTATTATCAAACTGCTCAGTCGTACAACAAGAGCATTACAACAAGATGTTGGCGTTTTGTTGGGAAGTCCAGGTTTGCGGCGCTGACACCGATTTACAATCCTAAATGTTGAAGTGTCAGGTGATGGAGAACAGGTTGATTTGCTTTTACTGAACATCATCAAGTCATTCCCCTTTTCTACATCAGACCTCTAACATGGCTCCATTTGTCAAAAGCAGGAAGTGAAGTATTTTCTTCCATGTCTTGTTTGACATGCATGGCCCTTTGTACTGAAGATGGATAACCAGAACTTTTAGTCGGGTATAGGACGGAGGTCTGTTCCCAAAATCGGTTCCTGTGCATCCATTTTATCTTCATTTCCCTTTTCATAGTGAAATCCTTTAGTTCAAACTCCAGATGTTCCTTCGAGCTGGAAACGTTTGGCATCGCTGTTCCCATGGGACTGGAGGGGGGGATGCAGCTTGGACCTGGACCGGGCCTCTGGTTCCACCCCGGGCCAGGACCGGGCCTCGGCTACACAGTTGTCTCCTTGCTGGAGTCCTTCCTCAGGAAGCTGAGGCTGAAGACTGTGTGGCTCTGGGCCGTGCGCTCAGGCTCCGGGATCTGCAGCTTCACCTTCTGGTCGGTCTGTTTCCATGTCTGGAAAAGGTGAACGTGGTAGCGCAGGGACACCTGCAGGAGGGAAAGACACGGAGGTTGCGACGGATGGCTGGACGTCTCACATTTATACCCAAAGACGCAATGATAATGCTGCACAATTCGTGCACCATATACTGTATCAATAACTGCACGTCTTCACGCCTCGTATCCAAAACCTGTAATGCTGATTTCTCCCCCTCAAAATAGTGTTGCTGAGAAACTTGTCTAACTTGTCTTGTCTCCATCTGTCTGTACTTGAAATTTGAAAGCATGAATCATTTCCAAATATAAATGATCACCAAGTTGGCAGCATCTTTTCAGCTGCACTCAACGATTGATAGATGATCAAACTACGGTACTCGCTACTCAAAAAAACAAGAACTTTGGGACTTCAGGAAGGAAATGGATCCCTTCACACTGACGTACGCTATTCTGTCAATGAAATAAACCCTTCAGGGTTCATTTACAAAGTGCATGTACCTGCAAAGCCCCGTTTACCTTCCATCTCTGGCTAATTGCCTCGCTCAAAGGCAACTGGGTGGAGTGTCGCTTGCATGCATGTCTTTATGGATGGGAGGAAACCCACGTGAACACAGGGGAGGAACCTCAAACACCACCCGGAAGACCTACGTTGGGTTTGCATAAGGGACCCGGTTGCTGCGAGGAAACATCCCTAACCACTGCTCCGCCGCGACCCGACACATCTACAGAACGTACCGCGGTCCAGAAGACGTAGATGGTGAAGAGGGCCAGCGTGAGAACCAGCAGCCCCATGGCCTCCATGCCGTTGGAGTAGTAGAGGTCCAGGGCTCCCTGCACGCACAGCCACCCCGACAGGCCGGCCAGGGGCGTGATGAAGAGGAAGCAGACCGCGTCTCCACACAGCGTCCTCCTCTGGTTCCGCATGGACGGAGAGCACAGCCACTGCACGGGGACAAGGGTCGCAGATTGGAAGTGTGATACTTGGGAAAACGGCACAAGGGTTTGGAGAAGCAACAACGACTGGATCATTGTGAAGGGATTTGGGGCATTTGAGGTATGTAACAGTATTGCAGAGAAGTTGCAGATGTATGATCAGGAGATTTTGTGCAGCAATCTGCTGTAATCACAAAGTTGACGGGTGGGAAATGTTTAATATACCAAGAGGGAAAAACCTGAACTGTCCGTTCAATCAGAAAAAAGGAAAATATCAGAGCTCTAATGACGTTTGAATGTAAAGCTGTTTTGTATTCCCAGCATGTTGTAATATTTCTGTAATAACTCTAACCTAAAAATCCGTCACTGTATCACTGTCTACATGTGCAGATCCTCCATAGTTTGTAAAGCAGTCTGCATGCATATGTGTGCGTGTGAGCGCGCACGCGCACACGTGTGAGGTCATGGCTGCAACTAAGTCGGTCAGAATGAACTGACAACGCAGATTACAATGACGACTGCATCAAAATTCGGGAGGGGCCCGAGTTGGCCCACGAGCCTCAAGTTTGACACACGTGGACGGTTGACAAGCTCTTACATGGCTCCAGTTCAATTCCACCCACTGGTCCTATGGTGTGTGTGTGTGCGCACATGGCTGTGCACCAGTTGGAGCTCAGTGTCCTGTTCTGCTGAGCATCATGGGAAGTAAGCAGCAGCTAATCTGTCTAAGGGGCTTTAGCAGAGACCTGCAGCTCATTGCAGCAGGTTGCGCAACGTGAGGCCAAACAGACTCCGCCCACAAAGAGGAGAATGAACCTTGTTAGGTCATTGAGGAAAAGAAGGTCTGCCATTCAGACACACAACTTATTCCTTGTGGAAAAGAGGACTTGCTTAAAGTCATAAGGATTCCTGCGTAGGGCTGTGCAGTGTAATATCAATATCACAATATGAGTCTAGAAATCAACTGGGATTTTGGTTCCAGTTTCTGGTGATATAGTTAAATGTTGTCTATTCATTACAGTAATGTAATGCAGTTTGACAAACTTCATAGATGGTAGATGGAACCAATGTCCATAATATCCACATTTCTAATGATTTGTTCTAAAAAATGTCCAATAATCAATACAAAATATGGATATATTATGGTACAGTAGTTGTCAAAAATAGCGTCATATTTGATTTTGTTCATATCGGCCAGCTCTAAACCAAGTTGCGAGAATAAAAAAAATATATATTAAACAGGGAGCAAATGGGATTAAATTAAATTAGATTAGATTAATACCACGTCCTCCATTCATACCTCCAGCGCATCAGTGTCATTTACCACAAGGAGCTGATTTACTGTCGCTGCTTTGCAAACAGGTGGACACCTCCTGACACTTTCTTTTGTCGTCTCAACACAAAAGGGAAGAGGGACCCGCCCCCCACCCAGCTCAGTGTGTGTGTGTGTGTGCGTGTGTGCATGTTGGTGTGTGTTTGCGTGCAGGGCCCTGCTCCTCACCTCGGTGAAGGGCTTGGGCAGCCGCTCCAGGGCGAACTGGTGGTGGCACAGCTCACAGTGGCTGCTGTTGGAGGTGGTGAGCCAGCGCTCCAGGCAGCCGCGGTGCACGGTGCCCAGGGTGCCCGAGCACTCACAGGGGGACAGCAGGTCCTCGGTGCAACCCCCGTCATGGCAGATCCTACAAAATGGATCCTCACTGGAGGGAGGGAGGGAGGGAGATGGAGAGGGGGAGGGAGACTTTACAGTAGCAGGGACAGCTCGCATGACGATACAGATGTAGGTGTGTGTATGAAGGTGCAAACAGTGGGAGAGGAAGTACTCAGACCTTTAACCTAAAGGGGCAATAGACAGCTCTACAACCCCCCAGTGTTCCCAAGTGGTATTACTATTGAGAGAACCGGAACGCTTAACATTTTCCTCAAAGTCAAGTTCTGTGTAGGAAATGCTGTCAACCCTCCCATTTTTCTCTGGATTTTCCTGAACTTTTCCTTTCTTTCCCGCCGCCCTCTCGGTTTTCTATTTTTCCGGAATTTTAACCTTTCAGAAAAAAAAAAAAAGTTCCCCCGTTCCGCCAAACGAAACCAATGTGTGCCATTTCCGCCTGCCACAATCCACGCCAAGGGCATTTTCAGGGCACTCCGACACTCCGACACAGACGATGGGGTTGAAAACATGCCAGTTTTATTGTGAAGAGTGGGCTAGGTGGAACAAGCCCAGGGCAGGTGGACATGTGCCATGACATGGACTACTCTCCTGTGTGTGTGTGTGTGTGTGTGTGTGTGGGGGGGGGGGGGGGGGTTTACCTGTTGCCCGTTGATTACTCTAATGAGCAACAGGTGCACAGCCGCCCTGATCCTGGGCTCAATGAGCTAGACCCAGGACAGGTGTGGCTGCTCAAACCACACCACCCCCACACCACACAATAATAACAGTGTGTTTTCTTTTGTGTGTTTTTATTGTAGATATATTTGCCATAACAAAAAAAGGGAGACTTTCTCAGTGACTCTCTGTGGATTAACTGGACATTCTGGTCAAAGGCTCAGTACTTTCCCTTGTACACAGTGAAACTCCGGAGGAGAGGGTATTTGTGCAATACCGAAATTGGATCGGATCGATCCCATCTCTAAGTAAAAGTGAAAGCACCAAATTGACATTTCTAACTCAGTAAAAGTATATAAATACTTGCTCTTAGATGTACTCAAAGAATTAAAAATAATAACAGATGTAATACTTCATAAAGTACAACTAAAGCTTTTTTCTGCAGATGATGCTCATGCAGATCCTGATTCCAATTTATAAATTGTATGTTATACTTTTGATATATTTAAACATCATTTACATTTTTTTTAAATTTTTTTAAAGTAACTAAAGAAATGTGACTGTTAGAAGTAGAGCTACAATGTTTGGTTGATTAATCGATTAGTCACCAAATGTTAAATTAATCGCCGACTATCTGGATCATCGATTAATCGTTTGAGTAATTTTTTAAGAGGAACATTTCCAAATTCTCTGACTCCAGCTTCTTAAACGTGAATATTTTCTGGTTTCTTTAGTCCTGTATGATAAACTGAATATATTTGGTTTTTGGACAACACAAGACATTTAAGGACGTCCCCTTGGTCTTTGGGAAACAGCGATCTACATTTTTCAGCATTTTCTGGACAAAACAACTAATTGATGAATCAATAAAAAAATCGACAGATTCATCGATAATGAAAATGATCGTTAGTTGCAGCTCCAGTTTGAACTAAAGTAGAATAAAAAGTATGGATGTTTGCTTTGAAATGTGGTGGAGTAGTTTAAAGTCTGCAAAACTCAATATACTTGAGTAAGTCCAGATACTTGAAAAATGTACTTAAGTACAGTGACAAAGTACTTTGTTACTTTCTTGTTTAAAACCCTCCCAATGTACAGCACTGAAGGTAATTGGTGTGCGTGTGTCACCTGTCACTCATGGTTCCGTGGTCCGTGGAGGTGGGGTCTCCACGGCGGCGGTCCGGTACTTCCTGCTTGCAGTTGTGCGACTCCGCCCCCGGCCCCTCGTCCTGCATCGCTTTGTGTCCCCCCACGGGGCCGCTGCTGTCCGGCGGGGCCCGCGGCTGCTCTGGTGCCATGTCCACCGTGGTGTTGGGGGCCATTCACGTTCCCGTCAGAGACTCATCCTCAGCTTCCTGACACGAGAAAGGAGAAGATCAGACGCGAAGGGTGGAGGAGTCTGTCAGGCTTCCAGATTTCCTCAGCATTCAAATATAAAGTCAAACATTAACACGTTGATCACGTTGTCCTTTTTAAAGATTCTATCACTATTCTATGAGTTAGTTTGATGAAATTCCAGAACTCTCCATCATTCTCTATTTGCCTCTTAGTCGTGTTGTGAAGTATGACTGATCGTGTTCCATCCTTCCATTTTTAATCTGTGTCCCAATACAATGAATGTGCAGAAAAAATATCTCTACTTATTGTGTCAGTTAAATGACTTCATGTAATGTAGTTCCTCTCTTGATGGAGATCACCACAACCAGCCTTTGTGATTGCTGTGGGTGGGGGTGGGGGTGGGGGGGGTGTATCACCATGGCAACCAGATACTGCAGCAGCGTCCCACTGGGTTCACTGACAGAGCAGCGTGCTGGAAGTTCACCTCAAACTGGCAACCCGCCATGATCCCATTAAGGAGGAGGGGAGCTGGTGTACGGGAGCAAAGTGTCCCCGGCTCGCAAGGTGGAGGAAATGGAAAGTGGAAAAAATATATTTTATCCAAGAAATTAAATGTCCCAAGTTCAATGTTTTTTGTCTTTTGGTGAAGCTATTTAATTGTGCACCATATTCTGCAGGTTGAAAGCGGAATATCAAACCGGGTTTACGACCGTTCTTACTGAATGAATGATGACAGTGAAGTTAACACTTCTAACAGGAAAGGTTGATGTTCAGATCCTGAGTGCACCGAACGCTCTGTAAATAAAATATATCCTGAGGGCTTACAGGTCGCCCCTCTTTCTTAGTTTGCACAGTCCTAACTTTTGTTAACAGGCATCCTAACAAACAAAGTGATAAGCCATTTCACATAAAACTGTCTGTATGCCAAGCACACACACGCACACACACACACACACACACACACACACACACACACACACACACACACACACACACACACAGAGCAGCAGCTCCTAGAAACAGCAAACAGCAGGTCTTACCTTCTGGCTTGCCACCACCACCACCGTCCACTTTCTCTCCCGAACTTTATGACGTGTTTCCCTCGGCAGCTCTGTGAACCTTCTCCGGCTGCTCCAGGTCCAGACCCGGTGGGTCGGTTGCTGAGGCCCCGCCCCCCTCAGGCCCGAAGCAGATTAGAGCGGTGAGAATAGTGAGGGATTAGACCAGGACGGGACGGGGAGGAAGGAAGGACCAGAACCCACCGATATACAATCACGGCACAGTAAGACACGCCGCACCTCGCCTCGCCCCTTAATCCTGTTTGGGTTCTGCAGGGCCGGCGGCCTGCCCCCCATCTCCCCAGCCGGCCCCCCACCTCCTATGGTAATGCAGGCTCCGGTCTGGTAGCGCCCACCTTCAAAGGGCCTGTGGGGGTGGGGGTGCACAGGGTAGGTGGAGGGTGGCGAGCCTGTTGTGGTGGAGTAAATATATTTTTTTAGCCTGAAATGTCTGTCTGTGAGATCCAAAGAGAGAAAGAGAGAGACCTCACCTGGACACCACCAGCGCCTTACGCCTCGAACTCGGGGGTCTCAAGCCTCAACCCCATTTTTAGGTCCCAAAATTCTTACAACAGCAATTTGCAAGTGTGAAAAACTTCTTATTTTTTATATAATAATAATAATAATAATAATAATAATAATAATAATAATTATTATTATTATTATTATTCTTATTCTTCTTCTTATTATTATTATTATTTTGGAGGCAGCACAACTGTTTGTATTAGAATTCACAAGACAATAAGCTACAGATTGAGGCAAAATAATACATTAAAATACTAAATACTTACAAAATACTTTTATTACTTTTAATACTTTTATTTATTATTATATCGGAGGGAGCTCCAAACAGATTACATCGAACCGATTATATATTTATTGAACATTTATCACATGATTTGAGAATATTTTTTATTAAAAAAACATCATTAAAATATCAACATATCAGTCTTAGAAATGTCCCGTGTGCACATCCAGTGAGCGCGCCTGGGGTCGCGCCCCCGAGGTTGAGAATGTCTATTTAACACCTTCCAATACTTTGTTTTAGGCTTGGCAATGTGTTTATTTATCGATCATCCCACCGTGACATTCATGAATGGAAATATTGATATGCAGCTTCCTGTCACAGTTGTTTTCCATGGAATAAAACACCCGAACCTCCCCTCAGCCCCGTCAACCTGTAGCTGGATAGAAAAAACTTTTTAATCTTTTAAATATTTTCCCGTCGTTCAGATCATTTCTGCATCCACTAGAAAGCGTCCGCACGTTGGGGGAACAGCATTTCAATCTCCTTTTTAAAGAAGGTCAGTGCAGCCAAACAAGAGCGAGACGGCCCAGACGCTGTCTTCCTCTGGGGCCGTTTTTGAGGGTCAGTGTGGGGACCCAGCGAGGTGATAAAAACAACTCTCATTCATATTTATAATGCTCTGCCTCCTTCTGCACCTAAGCTCAGATGAAAGTGCAACATGTGAAAAACAGCCCAGGATTTAGGTTTTAGGTTTTTAGTTTTTTTTTTTTTGTTTTTTTTTCCCTCTCCCTCTGTCTCTCTCTCTCTCTCCCCCCCCTTTCTCTTTTCTCTTTTCTCTTTTCTCTTTTCCCTAATCCTGTCTGCTATTCACCCCCGAGCTGCTCCGAACAAAGCCAGGAGGGGACGGACATCACAGGGAATTCCTTCATGAACAGAGCGAGAGGGAGAATAATTCCTTTGACAACCACAGGATAGTGGCACACACATACACACACACATACACACGCACACACACACACACACACACACACACACACACGCGCGCGCACGCTCGCACGTACGCACACACACACACACACACACACACAGTGTTGGAAATGGGACTTCCTCTTCTTCTCCAGCAGGTTTTGGAGACAGGGCCAGGGGCCGGGGCCGACCCAGGAACAGTCTGCGGCTCCAGGTCAGCTGTTGTTGTGTCTGGCTCTCTGTCAAGGTTCATTTGCGATTGCCTGCCCCCCCGCCTTGCCCTCGTGCATTGTGTGAGAAGGGCCAGGGGCCCATCTAATCCTGCTTAGGACCGGGCTGAGGGGCCACTTCACTCTATCGATCCCTCCCCACATCGGGTCCCCTAACGGCCATTAAAAGATGTTAATCCATCGTGTGTCCCGGCCCTCGAGTCTGAGTCCCGATCGATAGCAGACAAAGGCCCCGTCAGAGGCTGTCTGGGGTCCCCTGCAGGTGAGCGTCACAGAGCGCTGCACAGCAGGAGACAGTATGTAATATAGTGAGGGGGACTACCTCCTCAGAGCCCCAAACCGGGACCCTTACGTGTGCCCCACGTGCGTGCACATGTATGCGCTCATGCACGCACCAGGCGTTTTCATCAGGTTCAAGTTCAAGAGATTATTTGTCACAGGATGGGGGACAATTATTTCAGTGCTTATTAATTATTATTATTATTATTATTATTATTATTTTTATTTTTATTTTTATTTTTATTTTTATTTTTATTTTTATTTTTATTTTTTATTGTTATTATTTCCACTGTGCATGACTCTTGCAAGTGTGTACAGAACTCAGTATTTTCGTTGCCGGCCAGAAAATATTGACTTTTTCTTGGACATGACTGCGAACTGTCGTACTGACAGATTCTGTCAGTCAGAGCCACAAGTGTCATAGGCAACCTACGACCTACGACCTCTGATGCTCAAGGCGCCCCTGATAGAGGAGCAACAGCCTTGACAGCGACACCGACTGTTGACACAAAAACTGCAGCTGGGGACGTCTGGTCACCAGGAACATGGTCTTAACGGACGACAAAGGTACTTGTTGAATGTAATACCACCTTAACATTTTAAGTTTGATGTATTGTATGTATTGAGTCATTGGATCAATTAAAACAATTCTTAAACCTGTAAAACATGCTTTTTTTGTGTGTGTGGACCTGATGCTTCGCCTTCATCTCTTTGTTTTTCCATTTCTGTCTCCTTAATTTCTCCATTTCAATGTTATGAATTAAATGATAATTGATATTGTGATATTTTAGCGAGAGAAAAAAAAAAAAAATACAATTTTGTATTTTATATTTGTTGTCTAAAAAAATCCAAATCTAATCGAATCTGAAAGTGGGTTTCCCTTCATCTTATAATTCTCACTGTTACTCCTAATACAGAGGTAGTGCAGGCAGACAGACAGATATACCTTCAGACAGGCCCAGTCAGCGCTTTTGAAGTCCGCGAGGGGGTCACTGAGTGTTTTATCTTGGGGGCTCGCTGATTTGATGCTCGCAGAGCTTTGGAGGGTCTTTTTTTAAAACATAGATAAGAGGATTTGGCAGCGGCAGCAACACACCCAGAGAGGAACCTTCATCAGACACCTGATCTCTGACTACCTTGCAGCTTCTGGCAAACATGTCAGTTTACCAGCACGTTCGCATGTTGATGGATTTAGAAATGGATCTATGTCTTTTCAGGTGTGCTTCCAAACAACAGCAGGTGTTGTGATCGCTCACGCCGAGCCCTGTCTCCTTCGCATACGTGATCAAGCGCGCCGCCGCATTTGAAAATACCTCTCCATTAAAGGAAGAGCCCATTAGCTTCCAGAGGACTAATCTGTGAAGAATGCTCTATCGGCGAGCACTATCGCCGAGTCCTCCACTGGAGGAAGGGGGCCGTCGCTCAGAGGAGTTTTAAAATGGAACCCTGAAGACGAAAGTCTCCATGCGACATATGTCAAGTGGCCATCCAGCCGGCCTGGTGTGTGTGTGTGTGTGTGTGTGTGTGTGTGTGTGTGTGTGTGCACTCATCCTTATCTATGGAGGATGGGAGGCTCTTCTCTCGCCAGACCTCACAGCTCAGACTGTAGCCGAGCTGGGCTGAGGACTGCCAACCAGTCAGAGCGGAGGCCGGACCGGAGCCAGGGATGCAGAGCGGAGGCATCCACCGGGCGCTGAGGCTCTGGGGCTCCGGGAGGCTTCAGTGACCGCACCAGAGGAGGTTTCGGTTCCGAAGAAAAGCCAAAGGAGTCCGGGGGCCCAGACGAGAGGCGTTGAGGTCCGCTGGGCAGCAGGTTGCGCTCGGTGCTTTTCAGGCCGGGCTCAGAGGGGAGGCGGAGAGGTGGATCTTCTCTCAGCAGCCTGCTCCTCTCCAGGAACTTTGTACCTGCCCGAGGCAGCCGGCCACCGCAGGCCGCCATGACGGAGTGGACCCTGCTCAAACGGCTCCTAGACGCTGTCCATCAACACTCCACCATGATCGGGCGCCTCTGGCTCACCGTCATGGTCATCTTCCGCCTGCTCATCGTCGCGGTGGCTACGGAGGACGTGTACGCGGACGAGCAGGAGATGTTTGTGTGCAACACGCTGCAGCCGGGATGCTCCACCGTGTGCTACGACTCCTTCGCCCCCATCTCCCAGCCACGCTTCTGGGTCTTCCACATCATCAGCGTCTCCACGCCGTCGCTCTGCTTTATCGTCTACACCTGGCACAACCTGTCTAAGCTGCCGCAGAACGGGGGCCAGGGCTGGGGCCCCGGGCCGGACCAGGGACAGGCGGGCCGTGACAGGGGGCGGGAGGCCTACGACCGGAGCTGCGACTCGGACAGCTGCTCCATTCGCTCCCACAAGCACCTGGGCCACAGTCTGGTCGATGTGCTGGAGGGCGTGGCCGGCGGTGGCCTCCAGAAGGGAAACCCCAACCCTAACAATGTGGCGTCCTTGTCCCAGGCCCGACCTCAGGAGCACAGGGAGGGTCGTGGGGATGGTCCCGGCGGTTCCGGGGGAGTTCTGTCTAAGTGCTACGTCTTCCACGTATTCTTGCGAGTAGTTCTGGAGGTGGGCTTCGTTCTGGCCCAGTGGATGCTGTTCGGGTTCCAGGTCCCGGTGCACTTCCTGTGCTCCACGGCCCCCTGCACCCAGCCGGTGGACTGCTACGTCTCCAGACCCACGGAGAAGACCATCTTCCTGCTCTTCATGTTCTGCGTGGGCGTCTTCTGCATCCTGCTCAACCTGCTGGAGCTGAACCACCTGGGCTGGAAGAAGATCCGCAGGGCCGTCACGCTGAGGGAGCAGGGGTCCATCAGCCTGGTCCGTGTGGGCAGGAGGGAGGGTTACGAGACCTTCCCTCCAGACAGCCCTTCGCTCGCCTCCTCGCTGGGCTTCAGGGACTTGACCAGCACCAGGTCTCTGCCCACCTTGGACCTGGTGGTGGACCACCAGCCGGACTGGACCTGCGCAGGTAACTGCACGCTGTTGAAGGAGCCCCAGCGAGGGATCGAGACCCGGCTGGAGCTCCCTAAGAGACCGGACTTCCAGAGGGGGGAGAGGCAGCCGCTGAAGGGGAAGAGGGAGAGAAGGGGGTCCAAGCAGCGCAGCGCGGAGGTCTGGATCTGAGCCTGGAGGAAAAACGAACTGAATAACCAAACTACGCTACAGCAATAGAATTATAACTCCCAAGATACATATATTGCTTCCAAAGAAATACCAGTAAAGTGTATTGCTTGAGGAGTATTGCACCTAAAAAGATTCATGAATTTGTGTCTCACTTGTTAATTTTGTGGTTAGTGATTATTTCACCATGGTTGTAAAGACAAAATCCAAAACATAATCTTGGGTCTGATTTTTTTCGTGATGACAGTAAATGGAATACTTCTGCTCAACCAAGGGTGTGTAGATAGAGTTGAGTTCAGAGAAAAACAAAAATATTATAATTTAACATCAGAAAGGCACAAAAATGAAAGCCAACACATAGAATATGGCTCAACATTTGCTTGTCATTTATTTATGCAATATATTTATCAATATATTCATTTACAACATCTATAAAACACATTTTTTGTATAAATTATTCTACAGAAAACAAAAAAAGAAAACATGGAAATGTGTGGTTGTAATAAAAAATACTGAGAAAAGACTTTTTCAGACCTGAAAAGGTAAACAGACAGAGGTACAGTGTTGAGGGAGAGAGGATCTGGATCAAGTGTTATCAAAAATTAGGTTTTGTTCACATCGAGGTCAAAAACCGACTATAAAACAAATTAAAAACCATCAAGTGCTAAATGTGAGTTTAGTCTTAAATCTGTTTTGAAAGCACACCAGGCGCCGGGGGCTGCACGTGGAAATCTCAGCGCTTATAACATCTGTGACATCATGTCAAACTATGCAGCGCTCATAAAAACAGTGAATTACCTCCCCATCGGCTTTCAAAAATAAGACTGAACACACAATCATTGGGAAGAACAATGTGGTTTTTAAACTGGGAACTGTGACTGGGAACTGGAAAGCACCTTGTGCGGACGGCGCTCAAGCTTTCTTGGTCAAACCAAGACGATAATAAAAATAAAAGAATCATAAAACAAATCATCCTCATCCTCCTCATGCAACATTTGTTTACTGCGACTGCAAGACAACAACGGCTTCTAATAGATAACATCTTTAACCTACTTTCCCACTATTGTTCTAACTCAGAGTGTAAAAGAACGGTTGGTCCACGTATGAAAGACAACAAACTAAAAAGGAGCCTGTGGTACATCCAGTACATTTTGGTAGAAACACTCACATCGGACGTTTAGGCTTCGAGCGACCGAGTGAAGTCTGTTCGATTGATCGGCAACTCTGTGGAAAACAAGTGCACGCCCGGAAACACAAGCAAAAAAACCCCGACCTGAAAGCTTTTGGAATGGCCACCGGACCGCTCACGTATGCTCCTTGGGCTCCAGTTCAGTGGCTTTAAATGTAATGCACTAATGCACCACTTCTATTTCCAGAACATGGTTATTAGCGGGAAGTCGGGAGCCATCACAGGCGCCGATAGAACCACGAGTTTATCAGCGGCACCAAACCACTTATCTTGCCACTTAAGTCACACCGTGTGTTCTTTCAGCTATTAACAGTATTATTTTAAGATGTTTAACCTACACATCCTGGATCTCCACCTGATTCAATAAAAATGAGGAGCTTCGACTTTGTTTATTTTCTTCAATCTCAATTACAATGCTTGGATGTTACGGAGTTGTTTCAACAGTTCTGGTATTCTACCATACAAAAAAAGGAGGTCTGAGGTCATATATACAGTATATATATATTTATATATATAATATCTATATATCTATGTTTCTACCAAGACAATCATATATCCGATACGCCGGTGGGATTTCCACCCCATCGCCAATAACACAGAAAGTGCAAACGCTAAAAGAGGAAACTAAACTGGGTGCGTGTCCAGAAGTGTGTGCTAGGTAGATTCTAAAGCTTCAGTGCAACACAGACAACATTTCATTTTCGGTTTTTTTGCCCCAAACGACGACAAAGCCTGTCAAAGTGTTTGGGGTTTGGTCCCGGGGTCGGAGCGGACCGCAGCATGAGGCACGTCACGAGGAGTCAGAGCTTGTAAACACAGAGAGAGGGACATTCAGAGAGCTCCGTCTTTAGGAAATAAAGATAAAACGTGTTGGGACAACACTTAAGAGCACAGCAGGCAGACAGGCAGAGTCTGTTTTCACCGGGGGGGCAGGGGTTGAGACGGGGGAGACTAGAGAGAGAGAGAGGGGGGGAGTAACACGACGATGAAACACAAAGTGCCAGGTCCCTCACGTCAGAGCCACGACTCCTGTTTAGTCTAAATGTGTAAGCTGCTTTTTATTCCTCTGAATTAAGACTTGTAGGATGTAGATACTTGGATACTGAACGGTCAGCGCCAGAGCTGCCAGAGCTGCCAGAGCTGCCAGGGCCTCTTTGGAACAAGGAATTCCCAAGTCCTAAGTTAGTCTTCATTTATAAACCAGGCATCAACAACACATCAGCTGTGGCTTGAACACATCTGTGAAAACATCTGAACAGTGATTTAAATACAAGGACAATGAACGCAGAACCTCCTCGTCGAGTCCTGAGGAACCTGAAGAAAACCGGAGAACACAACCCTAACCCAAAACCTGCCCCTGAAATGCTTCGATGCGGTGACAATGTGATAATATTTTTTTTTTACGGGCTGGAGCAAACAGCACTCTCTGGATGTCTTAGCGGTGGACTCGAAGCAACGCGTGGGCTTGGGGAAGTTGCCGCAGCCTCGGGGCTTCTGGGGGTTCTGGAGGGCCGAGACGCCGATGACGGTCGGGTGGACAGGGTCGGCCCTGACGGCGGGCCGACCAAACGAGCGCTGGCCGGCACTGCGGCTCCAGCATCTTCTCCAGGCGGATCCGGGCGGCGACGTAAAAAGCCCAACAGCTCTCGACTCTCGACCGATAATCACGATGATGATAATAATAATTCGGCTTCCTTCGCCACGGGTCCGTGGTGGGCCCCGACGCTCACTGGGGCAGCGGCACGATCACCTCCACGTAGTTGATGGGGAAGAAGCCCGACTCGCCGTGGATCATGCCCTCGTACCAGTTCTCGTCGATCTGGTTGGTGAGGATGATGAGGTCGCCCTCCTTGAAGCCCAGCTCGCCCTCATTCTCCGGCTCGAAGTTGTAGAGCGAGCGGCAGCTGGGCTGGTCGGGCAGCTCCGACCCTGCGGCAGGAGGAGATTCAGAGGTTTGACGGAGGGAAACCGGATGAGGAAGCTTACAGGCTGGTGCCCAGTGGGGGATGCGCCGCGAGGAGGCTCCCCCCGGAGACGCTACTAAAGAGAACATTCATTGTGTTTGTTTGACTGAGCTGTTTCTGTGCAGCGGCAGGAAGTTACCTGAACAGGAGTGGTCCATGGTTACACCTCAATGGAGCAGAGCCACAACTCATGTTACGAACCTCAGCTGTTTAACCATCTATACATGTTGTGGTGCGGGGGCGGTGTGGTTTGAGCAGCCACACCTGTCCTGGGTCTAGGTAATCGGTCCCAGGATCAGTGTGGCTGATCTGTCTAGCTCCATCACCCAGTAGGACCACCGGCGTCTGAACCTGAGTCTGTGGGAATGTTTTCAGAGCCCACATTCCATAAGGAAGTGGCGAGGCTGATTGACCGTGGCACCTGCTCCAAGATGCTGTGATAGTAACACCGAGTTACTTCATCCCTGGTATGGAGTATTTATATAAATGAGCAAAAAAAAAGAATATTCCCTGGAAAGGCAGTTGTTTGAGATTTTGTGAAACTCGCCAGTTGACCAGAGTTCATTTTGCACTTCCTTTTGGCCACTTTCTGTCTCTTTCTCGCTTGGTAACACAGGGTGTTAAGTGTTACTTACTTCTAACCAATAGGCCCAAACAGCCCTGTGTGTATATGTGTGTGTGTGTGTGTGTGTGTGTGTGTGTGTGTGTGTGTGTGTGTGTGTGTGTGTTACTCACGGGGCCTGCTGCAGTGTGTTGGGCTCTCAGGCCAGGACAGAGGGACTGAGGTGATGTGATGATCAACTGTGAGAGATGAGCGCACATGGGAATGGAGATGAGGCTGAGCGCGCACACACACACACACACACACACACACACACACACACACACACACACACACACACACACACACAGTATGGCAGAATATCCTCAGACCACGCCCCATGTGGAGTTCATAATTCAGAAGCTTTTGAGTGTTGACCACCAGAGGGCAGCAAACACAACCCTGAAACCATTTCTCACACACACACACACACACACACACACACACACACACACACACACACACACACACACACACACACACACACACACACACACACAGCAGCAGAAGCACATCATGTATACAGAACAGAAACATTAACAGCGAAAGGTAAAGTACACCTACTTTTGCCGTTCTCATTGACCGTGTGGTTGATCTGGATATCTGTAGGAGACAGAAAGGATGGAGTCAGAACAGATAAGATAACTCATGAATAACTAAGTGTGTACCAACCAAGTGTGTACCTGTGGATTTGAGCGAGGAGCCGTACAGCCCGTTGTGTTGGCTGCCGTCGCAGGTCATGATGGACTTTGGTTTGAACTCGCGCTTGGGGCGGCTGCTGGCTGTCGATATCCTGGAAGGAGAAGTCAGAGGTCAGAGATCAGAGCCTCTTCCTTCGGGACCTGAGAGAGTGTCTGCTTTTAAAAATGTCTTAAAATGTACTGTTATGTGGAAGACATGAGTGCCTGAGGTGTCTTTTTTATTATCTCTTAAAAATGTTATCACTATATTTTATATAAAAAAATATTTTATTTCATATTTTTCTTCAATTGTCAAATTGTTTTTAAACCTTTAAGTATTTAATCTGTATATTTACTCCATTCTTTTTTTTCCAGCCTTTTTAGATAATATCTGATTTTATTTAATGTTTTCTGTAATAAGAATAATAATAATAATAAAAATAATAATAATTATTATTATTATTATTGTTTTTATTATTATTATCATTATCATTATTATCATTATTATTGTTACTACTACTGTGGAAAAAAAAAGTAGATAAGTGGATGTATTCCTCCTGCAAAGTCATCCCTCCTTTGCTGTTTGGATCCACACGTGTGTTATTGTCTGAATTTAAAGACCTTGAACCTTGAGTCCCGGGTGTTGCTCCGTCGTCTCTGACCCCGCCCCGAGGTGTCAAAATATTCACCTGTTTTGCAGCTTTGTGCTCAGGTCTTCCAGGATTTCAGAGGATTGTCGATGGAATTCTAGTGCCGCCTCGATCAGCGCAGACAGCTGGCTCACCTGCTCCACCTGGTAGCCCCGCCCGCGCGTGCGCGCACACACACACACACACACACACACACACACTATAATGTCATGTTGAATTGAAAATATCAAGCATCAGTCACTAATATGTCACTCTTTAGGCCGTGTTAAAATGGTGGATTGTCGTATGAACAGTCCTATCATCACATGAACATAAACCCAAAAAGGCTTAAACTGTTTTTTTACTGGACTTTGAAAAAGTTGTCACAGACCTTGTTGAAGAGTTTGAATTTAAATAAAACCTAATTCATGGCCACATTACCATTTAGGGTCAATATGGCTATAACTTTGATTTCCCCTGTCTCCCATAAACTTGGTTCTGCGTCTCAAGTTCTACATAATTAATGCTTTAATAATATGAAAACACCCGAAGGGACTCTGAGAAAAATATAATTCACCCTTATGAAAGCCATGTAGATGTTTACTTGGACCAAAATGACTGAATTACTCAACAGCAAGATGTTCAAATTCACAGATTTGAATCTTGTATCACAGAATACTGTTGAGTAACCCTATAGAGTGTACAGCTATGGGCATTTGCAGTTGAAGATGGGAATTTCCAGGTATTGTTTCAAGTCAAAGCTACAGCGGTATACTCCTGTAATGTGAGGTTGGTGCCCTTTGCTTCGCAGCTGCGACACAACATTCAGAACTGAGTTGTGATGTAGCGTCGGAGCCTCACGTCGTTCTCCAGGAAGTTGTACATGCTCCTCTCCGCCAGGTCTTTGCTCTCCTCGAACTTCTCCACCGCCTGGCGGATCTCCTCGTCGGCAATCTTCCCCTGGCGCTTCTTCTTGTAGTCGAAGTCCAGACGCCTTCCCTCCAGCTTCTTCAGGTGGTGCTGAAAAGGGAAGGAAATATCAGTTTTATTGACCTTTTTATCACCTTTTATGAAACCTCCGGGTTCTGAGAGTCGCTGTGCCGCACCGTGATCTCCTTGAGGTCCTTTTCCTGCAGGTTCTGCAGCGGATCGATGAAGTTCTGTTTGACGTTTATGTCCAGAGCGTCTTTGACATCGGCCATCTGCCTCATGGCTTCTCCCATGTCCACCAGCGCACACCCTGCGGACAGCGAGACGGAAATATGAAAAGACAGTTCAGTCTATTCCACGAGTCGTTTAGACAGAATGTTCCGTCAACGGCTCGACCATTAACAGTAAAGAGAAAAAATGATCTTAAAATAAGATTCCATGTTTTTACTGTTATTTCTTTCACCAGCAGGGGGCAGGAGTGAGGTCAACTAGAGCACTGCAGGCATTTGATGGATATCATCTGATACTACAGAAAGTTGTATTAAAGATTGAAGAAAATAAACCACGCCCAGTATATATCGGCGAGCAGCTTTCCAGCTCAACTGTCTTGATCAAAGCTTCTTTAATGGGAATTCATAATTGAGGCCCAAAGTTCCCAACTCCGTATAGGAGTGGTTTCAAACTACAGGCCCGGAGGCCACATCTGGCCCGCAAGACAATTTAATGTGGCCCGCTACATGGTGATAATATATTGATAAATCTGGCCTGAAATAATTCTTTCAAATCACAATCCTTAATCAATCCGCACAAATGTACTTCATGTTTTCAAAATATGAAACTGAATTAAACAGATGATAAGAGAGCTATTTCTGACAGGATTACATGGGAATTCACTAATGTGCAGGAGAAAAAATATAAACAAAACAAAATTAAAGAAACAGGCCCTATAGAGACCCCTGATATCAAACCCGATTTAATATGACAACCTCTATTTAAATTGTTTTCCCACATGTATTCATTAGCGGCTGGTGGTTTTTGTCTGAATTTCTATGGTAGATAGAGCAAGGTTTTTAGGATGAACAATACATTAGAACATACAGTATAGTATGGATTTTAACTAAATTTCAACAATTTCTTCAACAGATATTTGACTATGAGGAAACGTTTCCCTCAAATCGTGCGACCCCCTGATATCACTGGCCTCTCCCTGTGGGGGTCTGGCACCTCAGGTTGCGAACCACGCTTGAGTCAACTCGTACACATGGGTGTATTGGTGCGTATACATATTGGTGTGCGTGCTGCTTCGGTACCGAAGGCCGACTCGTCCCCCAGGTCGTGGCCATAGCGCAGCATGCAGTCCCCCAGCAGACCCTCGGTCTGGGGGTAGCCGGTGGTCTTCACCTGCCCCCGAATCTTGGACACCGTGGTCAGCATGCCCAGCTTCGCTCTGGAGGCTGCAACCCGGAAAGCACAACAAATACTGAAAATACAACAAAGAACTAATACTAAATATCAGGGAAGAACACCAATTCAGTGACATTTACTGTGTTTAAAATGTCAGCAACCGGCTGGAGCCGCTGGGGCGGGGTCTGCTCCAGCGCTTTACCTGGGTTCGGCTGCAGGTATTCTGTGGTTCTGGACAAAAGGTCTAACACAGACTTGTTGGTGACTTCAATTTTCTGCAGGAGTAAGACAAGAAGCTTTCATTTAAATGTATTTTCAAATAGACTTAAAAAAAATATATAAGTATACTCAGCTTTGGGTCATATAACATTTTGACTAAATCATTCCTCAGCGAATGAGTTCAATTGATTATTTCTCTTGAATTATTGCTCTGCGGCATAGCAGTTTTTGATCTGGTATTTTTAAGCGGTCTTTGCATTATGTGCTGAGTCGTCAGGAATTCCTTCACTCATTTTTAATGGCATTACGGTGCCTCCACGAGTTCACCTCAGTAAGCATTGCATTTCTACTTCTCTATTCCTCTCTTAAACAAAACTTAAAGAAAAGTATTTCTACTTTACCCTGTCTGGAATCCATGCACTCATGTTCTCTCATCTTTTTTTAAAACCTTCTGAAAGACGTTTTTTTTATTTTCCATTGTAATATTTGAATCCTGCCACATCAGTGTTCATGTCCCAGACCTGGCAGGTTTCAGATGCTAAATCAAACTCACCCGCTCCATCTCCATGAAATCTTCATCCAACTTCGTCCCTTCAGCCCCAATAATCTTTTCACTCAACAGCTGTACATGGAGGAGAGATAGAGAAAAAAGGAAGGATAGATGGAGTTTGGAGGGATGCAATGAGATGGTAGAGGTAGCGATGAACAGAAGAGAAAAACCTGAATATTAGAGAAGGAAACGCTCACTGGGGTGTTTCAGAGCCTCATGAGCCGCTCTGCTTGATCTGTTTTTCCCACTTTGCAGGAGGAATACATGTGCAGTACGTATCTCCTATTCTTCTCACAATAAAATAACAACAATGATAGAGCGTTTTTTTAACTGTGTTGCTGTGAGACCCAGTGGGAGATCCCCAGGAAGCACAACGCCAACCAGTGCACAGACTCGTGCACAGCAGAGCTGCTTCACACCCACTCAACCCAGAGTCTCAGTGAGTCTCAATGTGTCCTTTTTAAAGTGTCTTATTTAAAGTGTCATATTTTTACAAACAGTGTGTTATGAACATTGTCTCTATATTGAGTGTTATTATTGTAATTATTGTAATTATTGTTATTATTGTTATTATTATTATTATTATTATTATTGTTCTAATTTTTATTATTATTATTGTTATTGTTATTATTATTATTATTCATGCAGTATATCAGCAACCTGGGTGTGGAGCAGTGGGAAACAGTCTGTGAGGAGAGTTCCATTTGGGAATGTATTAAGAGATACTTATGTCACTTACAGTTTGGAATGTTAAGGGGCTTTGGATAAGGGAATTTCAAATAGACGCCAAATCTAGCAAAAGTTAACCAAAATAGAAAATTCAGTTCACAGTCAGTAAACATATGTAAATATGATATGAACGTCCCTTTGAATTGAAAACTAGTCTTCAAAAATGTCATCACTCCTCCTGAACTGAAACTTTGGGACCATAAAAAATGAAGCTGCAGACTAGAGTCACTTGACACTTTCTGTGTTTGTAAGAAGTGTGTCAAACTCAACGCGTGTGGAACTTTGGGGACTTTAAGAAGATTAAAGTTCTGTGCATTCACCCAAAGCGCTGAGTCAGACATTAGAGGGCTGAAGGCCATTCAGAATTTTATGTTCCTTCAGGACCTGAGTCAGAGGCTCTGTTTATGGCAGAACCAGTGCAGAATATCAACATGTATATATATGAGTTATTATCCCATACGTTACATGCGACATAAACTTTCACCTTAATTTATTTTTAATGTGAAATATTGTGTTCACTGCCAATCCCCATGAAATCTTGTATTTTGTTCAAAACCAAACAGACAAGCCAACCTGTGCAAAAGATAACCTCATTACCAGACATAAAATAAAGCCTCAACAGACATTACAGTGATGTCAAATTCTAACCCATGATTTATTTTGACTTGCAGCGCTTTGGTGTCGGTCCTTAGGGACCAGCATCGGTCTGGAGTTGGGACTCACTACCTGGGGACCCCCTGGAAGCTCTTGATGGACCCCTCGGGCACTCCAGACCCCACGTTGAGAATCACAGCTCTCGATCACTGAGTGACTGCAGGGGGGTCGTGAGGCCTTGGGTGATTTGAGGCAAATGTTTCCTAAGCGTCCAATATTGGTTGAAATATAAATTGTGACTAAATCCACCACTATATTATACTGTATACTAATGAACTGCATGTCCTAAAACACTTACTCTATCTCTCTGCAAATAGAATAAACTCAGACAAAATCGACCTTTGTTGAATCGCTGTCTCTCTTGATGTGAAACAGCTTTCCGCGGCCTGCGGAATAAAAGTTCTCCAAGGTGAAGGAAGTCACCGCAATTCAGACGGGTTAATAGACACGTGAAGAGTACATGAGCCTGGATGCGTGACGTCCTTTGGAGCCAACAGAGCAACTGAAAAGTGACGCCGTGCCGACATCCAGGGACGAGCAGTGAAAGGATGATTACAGGGATGTGATGATGAGGTGTAATGTGCACCACCATCACTGACTCTGATGTGTTCCGCCCGCTGGAGGATGCACGGAGCATAGAAATCTCACTCGTCTCTGCCTGTGAGGGACGGACGTTTGAAAGCCTTAATTTAAATAATTCTGAAACCACTCCAAACGATAAAACCCTTAGACGGCAGGTTGCCTCTCATCTAGAGCCCTTAGAGTACCCTTAACATGCACGTTACAGGTTTGGCACATGCAAAATGAAGAGAAATTCAGGTTCTCTTCCAGCTCTTCTCTCAAACTTGTTGCACCTCTATTCTGCTGTATAATACACAACATTGTACTTTAGTGTAACTCCACATAGTGCCACTCTCTGTATAACTACATAAAAGTATGTAATTGTTTTTCTTCTTCTCTGACTTACACTGTTCTGTCACCTGTTTCCTTATCTTATCATATCTCATTCAAAACTTCCGAGACTCGGTGTGAACCCTGGCCCTCTGACGTGCAGAAGCAGCACATTAAATATAGTGGCGGCGGCGGAATTAATTCGACCCCGCCACATCCGACCCTGCTCGGCTAAAAACAGCCTCAATTAGCAGCTTGAATAACGCGGCGACAGCAGACACCGAGAGGCCAGGTCCGCAGCTTCCAGTCCTCCTGGAACACACCAGTCACCCGCGTCATCGGTGCCTGCTCTGTGAATGTACGTCACGTCGCGTATGACGAGGATTGGACGGCGATCTCTTAATAATACTTATGCAGTTTAGCGCCGGTAACCGTGAAGATGCCCGGTGACGAAACGTACAAATTCAAGACCCTGTACCTTTTACATTGGTACAAGGCAGGGTTGAAAATGAAGGATGACACTGGCTTTAGCTGTAGTCCCTCAGGATGAAGGGTTTTGAATATACACAGATGCCATTTTTTTCTGTCACAGATACCAACTCTTTCAGGACACCCCCCCCCCCCCCAGCGACAGTTTGCCTAGAGTGTCAAAATGGCTAGGGCTGGCCCTGTAGAGGGGGTACGCAGCTGGAGGTTGAATGTGTGAAGGGGTACCGGATTGTAAAAAGTTTAGGAACCACTGTCCTAAACCATTTTTTTTCCATCATCGGGGGGAATCTCCCCATTGTACTCCATACTCCAGTTAGTAAGCAGCTGCAGCTGGAGCTGTTCTCTCAGCACTGTGTCAATTTCTGGTGTCAATAACTTGGGCTGACTCCGATAATCAAAAAATTAAGGTCTTGGTGAAACAATATCAGAGTTTTCCTGTAAGACTACCAAGTACTCACTCCAGTGTACTTTCTGAAGACTCACATCGCATTTTTGAGTTACTGTATGATGTGACCAAGGAAGACCTGAAGACTGAAAAGATTATTTTCAGTACTTGATTTATTGACTTTTAATAAATGTCGTAACGATGTGTTGAGATACAATAAAGGAGAAAAAATGTGAGATTTAGTGTTTGTGTTGGGAGCCGGGCAGTGCTGTCACTCAGCATGTTCTGCATCGCTATACGCATCCTGCGCAGAACCTTCCCACTCCACAGGTTGGAGGACAGGTGTCACAGGGACAGCGAGAGAACCGCGGGGCATCCGACTAAGGCGTCACCATCCCATAATCGTTCCAACACAGGAAGTACATCTTCCCTCGCCCATCAAACAGTCATCGCTCCGACAGCTGCTGCTGATCAGAAACCACGTCGACCTCTGCCCACACAAGTCACCGGGGTCAGCGGGGAGATCTGAGATGAGCGCAAACAAAACACTCTGTGATCCAATGAGCCTGGAATTAAAATGCAGTCCTGGAGCTTCCTTTCTAACTGCAGGGTTGGCATCGACAGAGCAAAGTGAAAAAGCAAAGTAGACAGGTCTATAAGTGAGACTCACTGAGAAGGAGGGGAAAGGGAGGGGAGAGGAGAGGAGAGGAGAGGAGAGGAGAGGAGGAGAAGAGGGGAGGAGAGGAAAGGAGAGGTGGAGAGGAGAGGAGGGGAGGAGAGAGCAGAGGATAGGAGAGGAAAGTGGAGAGGAGAGGAGAGGAGAGGAGGAGAGGAGAGAAGAGGAGAGGTGGAGAGGAGAGGAGAGGAGAGGAGGAGAGGAGAGGAGAGGAGAGGAGAGAAGAGGAAGGGAGAGGAGAGGAGAGGAGAGGAGAGGAGAGGAGAGGAGAGAAGAGGAAGGGAGAGGAGGGGAGAGGAGAGGAAGGGAGTGGGGAGGAGAGGAGAGGAGAGGAGAGGAGAGGAGGAGAGAGGAGAGGAGGAGAAGAGGGGAGGAGAGGAAAGGAGAGGTGGAGAGGAGAGGAGGGGAGGAGAGAGCAGAGGATAGGAGAGGAAAGTGGAGAGGAGAGGAGAGGAGAGGAGGGGAGGAGAGGAGAGGAGAGGAGAGGTGGAGAGGAGAGGAGAGGAGAGGAGGAGAGGAGAGGAGAGGAGAGGAGAGGAGAGAAGAGGAAGGGAGAGGAGAGGAGAGGAGAGGAGAGGAGAGGAGAGAAGAGGAAGGGAGAGGAGGGGAGAGGAGAGGAAGGGAGTGGGGAGGAGAGGAGAGGAGAGGAGAGGAGGAGAGAGGAAAGGCGAGTATAAAAACTACAAGAGACACAGCCTTAACTACGCCAGGTTGGTTTGACTTTTGGAAAGATTCATAATAATGTGAATAAGCATAACATTTGTCATACGGGGAGTGCTTTTTATAAAAACATAAATTGCTCTTTATGCTCATGTCTAAAGTGGAAATCCGAGATCCCATATAGGGTATAAAACCCATATATGTTTAGCGGGCATTCTTCCTCTATATTCCTCGCCCCATCACAGCGTGCACGGGGATGTTGAGACGGCCTCTAATCAGAGTCGGAAGTCTGAACCCTGCACACGGCAATCAGAGCGACATGCACAACAAGTGGGTCAGAGAACGGGTAAAATTAGCATGTTGAGCCCCTGCAAACCAGCTCAATCTGCCTTTTTCGAGGACTTTTTTCTAGGACAGTGCGGCAAGAGTTGAGATGAACCGCAGCCGGACACTGGACAGAGCTCTCAGTGAGTTTTAACGGGAAAACATGGAGCATTAAAGACGGCGTCGCCGACAGACGAGACACGGTGTCAGCAAAACCAGACTGCGAGAAAGAACTGTCACCACCATGTGGAACCGGCTCAGTGTGGACGCAGCTTTACGCTGATGACGCCGACATGTTCGTAAGAGGAACTGTTACCTAAATTGGACAGAGAAACAAAAGGACAGCTGCGTTCCCGGGCGCAGCTGGGGTCCAGCTGCACCGGCCAATGACTGGTGTGGTCCCAGCAGATAACAGGGCAGAAACCCTGCTCCCCACCCAGATGGACACAGCGCCACGCCGCCGTCACAGCTGCAATTATCCCTAACGCTGGACTGAGGGCACCGACGCTTTCCAAAGTGGAATCACTCGGTTGTCGTTGATGCCGTTGGGGTTCTGGACACACGGGGAAGTGAAACCAAAAGCTGCAGCTTCAAACTGTCATCACTTCTCCTCCGGCATCAAAGGCGCGGTCGGTGAAATAAATCTCTGCCTATTGTTGGTGGATTATTCACTGTGCTGCATTGTTCGACAGAGATCGCCGTGTTCTGTCGCATCAGCCCTGGAGGAGGTTTTCCTGTGATCCGGCACAATACTTTCTGCAAAAACTCTGTTCCTTCCTCTGTAGTGCACGTACACACGTACGCACATGCACACGCACACGCACACACACACACACACACACACACACACACACACACACACACACACACACACACACACACACACACACACACACACACTAACACTCTAGGGAAATAGTGCTATGTTGGTTAACATTGGGCTTTCACGTATACAGTATATCAGACCCGCATACTGGTTGTGATCGCAGGTCATACAGCACCTTAAACCAGGCTTAGAGTATATAACTTTGGACCAGCAAAAGGAATTACTTAATTAATACTCATATTTCACAGTTGTACAAAACCAACAGCATTAAGTGATTCTTACATTATTCTGGTATTTCTAGGTATTTATATGTTTACACACACTGAAACAACTTACACCAGTTAAACAATGGTGGGAGGATGCGTGGTGGAAATGGTGGAAATGGCTATTACTGAAAATGACCGGATACTAGTAAGAAATTCAACATTGTGCATCCGTGGTTACAAGGCTTGGGGGGTGGTTGGTATGACCTGTCCTCTAGCTCAGTCAGGGTGTAAAACAGGCAAAACAGCTCCCGTTAGGAGATAAATCTCCATGAAACACTACACAAGGTGATTACTCTCGAGGGACAAGGTCTTTGTGAGAAATACAAAGAAGACGCCGCAAACGGAGACGTTGTTAGGAGCCATTGTTGTAACTTCATATACAACACAACACAGAGGAGATTAGATTCAGTTTGTGTGCCGGAGGCTGAGAAACGCTGAAGGGGAAGGAGTAGAAATGAGTCCTGACACGTAGGAGGATTCCAGCAGGATGCATCAGGGTTCTGTACTGTGCACTGTACTGTACTGTGTACTGTACTGTGCACTGCACCTTGCACTGTATTGTGTACTGTACCATGCACTGTACCATGTACTGTACACAGTACTGTTTATTGTACCATGCACTGTACCGTGTACTGTACCATGTACTGTACCGTGCACTGTACTGTGTATTGTACTGTGTAAAGTACTGTGCACTATACTGTGTACTGTACTGTGTACTGTACTGTGTACGGAACCATGCACTCTACTGTACCGTGTACTGTACCATGTACTGTACCATGCACTGTACTGTTTACTCTACCGTGTACTGTACAATGCACTGTACTGTGCACAGTACTGTGTACTGTACTGTGCACTGTTCTACTGGGCTATACTGTGTACTGTACCTATTTTGGTACAGCTTACTGCATTAAACCTGCATGCTGGGAAAAAAAATTGTCATTGGATCAATGAAAACAAATTGCTTGCATTTATAAAAATCAATATCCTGTATCTATATCTATATTTAAGTGCTCTCAACTTAAAATTGAGAAATAAAAATGCACATTTCAAGTTGAGAAAACCTAAAAAAAATACAGCTTTAACAAATTAAAGCATTTATTTTAAGTTGATCCAATAAACTCCAATGCAATGGATTTTATCAGTGAAAGAGAAAGAGCATTGGAGGTTGAGAAAATGCAGAACCTCAACAGGAACGGCAACACATCACATCGCATTTCCCTGTTTGTCGACTCATTAGCACATTCTCTCTCCGACTTCTCCATGGACGGAGTGGAAGCACACGGTCTGCTCTGCGGGACGAGCGGACCTTCGAAAAACCGAGCTGGAAGCCTCGAGAACTCAGTGGAGCACTGCTGCGTGGGTCTGTGTAATAACATAGTCCGTCATATGTAATATGAGTATGATGTAATACGATTGAAACGGACAAAAAAAAAAAAAGTTTCACAAGAACAAATGCCTGAGGTGAAATAACTGAGCTGAGGAAACAGCGATAGCCTCCCTGAGCTATCATCTGCCTTTTCCCCCACGAGATAGATGAAGAGAGAAAGGAGAGAGAGATAGAGGGGGGGGGAGATAGAGGGGGAGGGAAAGAGAGAAAGAGGCATAGATATTGGATTTGTTTAGGGTAGTGGAGACGTCGCCTTGGACACAGATTACTCACTGTGCATTCTGCAGCTTCCATGAATTCCACAAGAAATCCATAAGACTGCTCGATCTGACTGTGTGTGTGTTAGAGTGTGTGTATGTGTGTGTGTGTGTCAGTGTGTGTGTGTCCATGGATAGCGATGTGCATCGATAGGACCAACAGAATGGATTGCTGGTTTCACGTTGCACTCACTGTCACTGTATTTTCACGGTTTGATAACGCCATGAAAGCCTCCTTTCTTTAACTGTTTACAGTGCACACACACACACACACACACACGCGCGCACACACACACATACGCACACACACACACACACACACATGCACACACACACCGAGCTGTGTGACTATACAGCAGAACAACAGCTTTCAGTCTGCTTGTGTGTGCCCGTGCGTGCGTGTGTGTGTGTGTGTGTGTGCGTGTGTGTGTGTGTGTGTGTGTGTGTGTGTGTGTGTGTGTGCACCCCTCTGGGCGGGATTGTGTTCTGAGTTTCAGTCTGCAGAAAGGAAGATGACGCAGACAGATCAGTGTGTAAACAGAGACATTATATTTACTGGGGCCAGTGCCTTTTAGTGCAAAGTGTGACAACCGGTGCAGTAAATATGAAGCAAAAGTATTTAAGCCGGATATAGTGTGTAGTAGACGCGGAAATCTTTGTGGATCTCACGATTCGATTCGATTTTGATTCTGGGGGTAACTATTCGATTTTAAATCGATTCTCTATTCGAGTAGATCATTTTTCCATTTGACTACAGTAGAAAAAGTGTAAGTGTAATACATCCCAATACCAAAACGAAGAAAATATTACACACACAATCAAAAAATATTACCTTGAATAAATTTGATTTACTTATACAGTACTTCACCTTTAATTATGGAAATAACAAGTATTTCAAGTATATCAAAATATACTTAACAGTAGATCACCTCTTCTCAGGTTTTTGAGCTTGAACCCTCCTCACATAAACTGCAGATGCAACAGGTGAGTTTGTCTTGGTACTGAGCATGTAATGATATAACCAGAACTTTATTCCTCCTTTGAAAACAGCAATGCAGCCCTGGTACAAGTTGCAACATTTCAAACAGAAAGAAAAAACACCGTTGCAAAGATAAAACTGGAAGCAGCATTTTTCATCTACAATTCCTCAGCAACTTCAAATGGAACTAAACAAGGACCGCCATCCCCCAAAGTGCTGTAATCAGATCAAACAAGAACATTTCACTGCTAAGTGCTGTAGTCAGTGGTTGACATTTGAAATGTGGACTATGGGGTGTCCTTAACTATCCATCGCTGTCTGAGAATGTCTACGTTCTTTTGTAGAAATAGAAATTGGTCCACGTGTTGTGCAGTAAGAGTGCTCCGCTGTGCTGTGACCCCGGCAGTGGAGAACGCTCTCTCTGACGTAACGCTAGCACCAGGGATGTATAGATAGCGCTCAGCTAACTTGGCCGGGAGGGGAAAGGCAGTCTCATTGGACCTCCACCGGCTGTCATGGTTCTGGGTGTGGGGCGGCTTCAAGATCCTACTTCATTTCCTCCTCAGCTCTGGTGTGGGCTGATTTAGGGATACCTCTGACATGAGTGAATGTCTTGCCAAGTAGATCCACAAGTGAAGGTGATGCTCTGCTTTTGGGGGCAGGGCCCTGGCGTTGACCTGGATCAGGGCTGTAGGGTTAGTGGGCATCGTCCTCAGGTTCTTCCTGCCTCACCTCTTGCTGCAGTGAAAGACGGTGGAAGAGACGGTAAACAAATAATCCTCCTCTTCCATTTCCAAATTCACTCTTAATATCTTGTATCAGCCAAGTACCATTTCCCTAACATAAAATATTACATTGACAGCATTCTCTCGTTCTCTGTCACACAGACATAGACATACTGTAACAATTCATTAATTAATTTGTGCTTGTGATGTGGAATCTGCATAATCAGTTATTAGCAATACAATTATGGTAATATAATTCATAATGTTTACAATTGTATATGATTATTATTATTACTGGGAGTCCAGCCCGACAGGCAGGAACCCCGTTGTTTTCGTTAATCTTCCTAGTCTGAAGATTTACATCAAAGTATCTGCCGCTCTGCCGGAATTATAGATTGTTGAATTCAGGGCATTCCACAAACGTCCTGACCCATATTTTTTTTAATTCGTTTTTCATTTAAGTTGGTAATAAAGTGTGAAAACCCCTCTTAGCGATACCGGAAAAGGTCACGTGAGTCACTGCAGACTACTGTTGGTCATCACAGAGAACCGTCACTGCGTAACTATTGCGCGACATTTGATATTCGATTGGACTTTAACGAAGGGAATGTAAGACATGAACTCTGACAGACTGTACATCTGAGAAGCGCAGAGATACAGATCTGGGAGTGACAACCTCTGTTAAATACCACAAAAGAGGAAGAAGCAGCTCATTCCGGTGACCGATAACTCATGAGGTCGGGGCTGTGTTTGGAATGTGGACGAGCATTACCTTTATAACTTTATTTCTCTATTACTGGCAACTTATATCATGTTTTAGAATAATCAGGTGAAAGTATTCCTTGTGGACAAGTGTCACGTTTAATATAACTGCATTCTCCTTTAACCAAAGCTGGTTAGGGATAGGCACATAAGTAACAGGTCCATTGTGACGTTACGTAGCCAAACGGCTTTTTAGAAATTGGTATAACTAGTTTGGATGAGAAACCTCAGCGTAGTCTACAATAAACGTATTTCATAGTCAAAGCCAAATTTGTTGCCATTATAACATAAGATTGTATTCCATTACAGACAATTAAATTTATTACACGTCTTCTTGAATTGCAGTTAGTTATAACATTAACCATTATAAATTACATTGTGAAAGGAACAAGTATTTATTGTGTTGGTGTTAGGAAATAATTGTTCCAGATGCCACAGAGAAGCCAAAGTTTAAACCTCCAAGAGGAGGGACCGTCGGAAGCAGTCGGTAAATTAACCTCAACTCATTTAACAGACAAGCGTACATGCCTGGAGTGTGGGGGGGTCAAGAAACCTGTCAACGCTGTAAGCGTAGCTTCATAGCAGGAAAACAGTGGCAGTCTAAAACTTAAAGATGGCGGAATGTTACAGCGACGATGCCAACGTCTGTTCTGCACAAGTACTTACAGGGGTACATGCTCACCGATTTACTGCGAGACCTCGTAGCCGTAGGGAAGCGTTTTCTGAAGGGAAGCTATTAGTTCCCAGTCACCTATACTGAGATAATATCATCATCATCAACCTGGATGAAGCGGCAACAGCGGCTGCACCAGATAATGTTGGGAAATAAGTTGTTAATTCACCTATCTGAAGACGGCCTTGTTTGTGTACCAAAAAAAGTATTACGTGTCAGAAGATGTTTAAACACATTGCAATAGATTATTGTTTTGTTGTTTTAGCCAGCTGTTCAATGAAACACCTATCTTGTACTAGTTGTCATGCTTTTTCCACACACATTACACCGTCAAACACGTCACACAGACTCATCTGGACCCCATGCATTGCTGCCTGCAGCTCTATTTATCATTATTATGATAATAAAGAATTACCTCAAGTGCTGCAGCCTCGGCAATCACCTTGGTGTAAACTGTATGTCCTGCTGATCCTGGGAGAGGAAAGGCCCTGCTTGAAACCTGGGATCCAGGGCAGAGGCTGTCTGGAGAGCTCTGGTGGTGCGTCACCACCACCACCACCAAAGCTTGCTTCTGTGTTGTCGTGGAGCTGTGCATGCAGCGGGGCTTTCACGGACAACGTGGCTGTTCTATCCTCCAACATTATGTTTGTTGCCCCTTTCATTGGTTTAAGGGCCATCGCTATTTCCTCCACGTTGGAAACGTTTGTTTCGTTTGGTGTGCAGATATCGGATCCACCTTTTCTCAGTTAGAAAGAGAGGAGAGCAGAGCAAACGGCTGGCTGCTGTTCAAGGAATTGATCTATCATTTCGAATGCACTATTCCATCTTGTAGACAAATTCAGTCTTTAACTTGGGGTGGTGTGGTGGCTGCAGTAGTGGCTCTTATTGCTCCAATGTATGGTTTGTGATGGCGCTGCGGTGAAAGAATCCAGTGATTTGCCACATCCTCCCCAACGGTCGTGCCATCGGGGTCAGCTTCAGAGCTCGCTGAGAGGCCAGGTTGATCGTATGTGCAAAGCACTTCACGTGTGAAATCTGGCAATATGTCATCGTCATGTGGCGAAAGCCTCCGTCGTCACCAGCGCTATAAGGGTGCAGATCTTTTTAAATGAAATAGGCCTTGGATCTTGTGTGTTGCACAAAATGTGTTTGATAGGTGGAGATAAGGCTCACGTTTCTGTGACCACAACTGACCTGTCGACATCTGTAGGATTTAGCGAACCAACCATTTATAGTTCTTAGGAGAACATGAAACCACATTATCACAATCAAAAAATCGATTTTTGGAAGATGAAAATCGATTTTGATTTTTTCCCGCACCCCTTGTGTGTAGTACGTAGTGTGTCGGGTGTAGTGGCTCGTTCAGTTGTCTTTCGCAACTACGCGAAAAGAATAACTTCTTTACCAAGAGGCAAGAACTTCACTTGAAAAAGATAGGTCCGGGGTACATCCATCCACGTTCAAAGCAATTTATTTTACCAAGCTAAATTATCCAAATGAATGTTTCTCATAAATAAAATGCACAAATAAAACTGTTAAAAACAGTGTTGCTGTGTAGGCTCTCATCAAATGAACAAACCCATTCTGAGGAATGCAGCGTCTCTTAAAGCGGTTTAAAATCCTATTGATTAAAGCGGCACTGTTACACCTGCATAGGTACACACCAGAAATCAAATGATCTCTCGCAATTAACTCCAATTAGATTATAGGTTATATATACACCAATAAACTATATTTCCCTTCTTCACATTTACAAACATGGGATGACATCCACTTACTGGAAACTCAATATCTATTATGTATCAAATGACGGCTCTTCCAGAGTGTCAAATATAGTACAAGGGGATAGGAGCTGTGTCTCGTTAGTGCCGGCGTTATAAAGATGGCGCCCAAGCAAAGCGGCTTTTCTGACACATCACGTCACATCACATCGCGTGCACAGCGAGACGAGCGTCAGGGTCTGAAACCAGAAGATGCTGAGGTTTTCTCAAGGTCAGAACCAAGGACCTCAGTTTAGTAACTCAGAGGAGACATACAACAGGACATATAGTATATCAATGACCTATTGACATGTGTCCATATTTTTCCAATTAATTGACTGGTGTCTTGGCATCTGACACGTGTCTTGTGATGCTGAAAGCAAGTATAACTTTAAAACTAAAACTATCCAGGGGAATGAGTGACTCCAAATTCCACTTTGACATTGTTCAGTGAAAGGGGTGTTGTAGATAATTGCCAGTTCCAGAGGGTTTGCAGGGGGCAGAGGGCTGGCGGGATAGCAGGGCACTCCAGTCCATTAGCATCACTCTGCGGCTCGTCTATGAGCTCTGGGCAGAACTGATGCAATTACCCTGACGCCAGACAGACCACTTGTTGGGATTGTTGGTGAGAGATGATGTCCAATAAAATAGAGAATATCCAATATC
>NC_137190.1:3625810-3658310 GCF_960531495.2 Zeus faber | reverse complement strand
GAGTCATGTGTGAATACGTGGACATTCACTCCAAAACACAGTAGATACAGCTCTGGAGCCGCGTTACCACGGTGCTGGTGACGTCTGGTGCTGAACGGCCTGGACAGTGAAGAGCGACCAGACGACGAGGCATCTCCAAGGGTTTCTAATCTATATGTATCTGCTGCTGACATGGAAGGACATTGGTAGTTATTGGAGAACGTCATAGTATCTCAGTAGTATTTCAGTAGTATCGGAGTAGTATTTCAGTAGTATCTCAGCAGCATTGGAGTAGTATCTCAGTAGTATTGCAGTAGTATTTAAGTGGTATTTCAGTAGTATTTCAGTAGTATTTCAGTAGTACTTCAGTGGTATTGCAGTAGTATCTCAGTAGTATTTCAGTGGTATTTCAGTAGTATTTCTGTGGTATTTCAGTAGTATCTCAGTACAATTGCAGTGGTATTTCAGTAATATTTCAGTGGTATCTCAGTAGTATCACATAAGGATCTCCGTGGTATTTCAGTAGTATTGGAGTAGTATTTCAGTAGTATCTCAGCAGCATTGCAGTAGTATCTCAGTGGTATTGCAGTAGTATTTAAGTGGTATTTCAGTAGTATTTCAGTAGTATCTCAGTAGTATTTAATTGGTATTTCAGTAGTATTTCAGTGGTATTTCAGTAGTATTTCTGTGGTATTTCAGTAGTATCTCAGTACTATTGAAGTGGTATTTCAGTAATATTTCAGTGGTATTGCAGTAGTATCACATAAGGATCTCCGTGCTATTTCAGTAGTATTTCAGTAGTATCTCAGTAGTATCTCGGTAGTATCTCAGTAGTATTTCAGTGGTATTTCAATTATATCTCAGTCGTATTACAGTAGTATTTCAGTGGTATTGCAGTTGTATTTCAGTAGTATTACAGTAGTACTTCAGTGGTATTGCAGTAGTATCTCAGTAGTATTTCAGTGGTATTTCAGTTATATCTCAGTCGTATTACAGTAGTATTTCAGTGGTATTGCAGTAGTATTTCAGTGGTAATTCAGCAATATTTCAGTGGTATCTCAGTAGTATCACATAAGGATCTCCGTGCTATTTCAGTAGTATTTCAGTAGTATCTCGGTAGTATCTCAGTAGTATCGCAGTTGTGTCTCAGTAGTATTTCAGTAGTATTTCAGTGGTATTTCAGTTGTATCTCAGTAGTATTACAGTGGTATTTCAGTTATATCTTAGTGGTATCACAGTAGTATTTCAGTGGTAATTCAGTAGTATCTCAGTAGTATTTCAGTAGTAGTACTAGTTGTTGTTATTGTGGATCGTAACGCACAGGCTCCCTACCTGACTGGCTTTGTGGAACTGCTTCTTCAGCCCGGCCACCGACATCTCGAAGCTGTTTGTCTACTCTCCTCAACGTAGAAAAGCTGGGCCAAAAAAAACACACGGATGAAGCAACGGGGGGAGCGGGGAAGCAGAGCTCCGGGCCGTGCGGTGCGGGGATGGATCGCCGAGCAGCGGCCGCCCTCCTCGGCCAGCGCGGCGCAGTATGGCTGGTGCGTGGCTCCGCCGGGAGAAGCCTGTTCCTGCGTCCGGGCGAGACGAGCCCCATTGGCTCCCGGCGCCGCTGGAGGAGGAGACAAGCGGCGGAGCGGCGGAGCGGCGGAGCGGCAGAGCGGCAGAGCGGCAGAGCGGCGGAGCGGCAGAGCGGCGGAGCGGCAGAGCGGCAGAGCGGCAGAGCGGCAGAGCGGCAGAGCGGCAGAGCGGCAGAGCGGCAGAGCGGCAGAGCGGCAGAGCGGCGTCGAGCGCTGCGCCTGCGCGAAACGACGAAGCGGCGAGGCCCTTCGTCGCTCTGCGTGTCGTCATCCTCACCCTAACCATAACCATCACCATAACCATCACCATCACCATCACCATCACCATAACCATAACCATAACCATCACGATCACCATAACCATCACGATCACGATCACCATAACCATCACCATAACCATCACCATCACCATCACCATCACCATCACCATAACCATCACCATCACCATCACCATAACCATCACCATCACCATCACCATCACCATAACCATCACCATAACCATAACCATCACCATGACCATCACCATAACCATCACCATAACCATCACCATAACCATGACCATCACCATCACCATCACCATAACCATAACCATGACCATCACCATAACCATCACCATAACCATCACCATAACCATGACCATCACCATAACCATCACCATCACCATCACCATAACCATCACCATCACCATAACCATCACCATAACCATCACCATCACCATCACCCTCACCATCACCCTAACCATCACCATAACCATCACCATAACCATCACCATAACCATAACCATAACCATCACCATAACCATCACCATAACCATCACCATAACCATGACCATCACCATAACCATCACCATAACCATCACCATAACCGCTAGGAGTATGAATATCATCCTAACTCCAGACGCAAATGAATGTACACGCATCATCAGCAGCGTAATGGTGAACCGTGACGTCATCGTGATCAAACTGGGTTTCAGATTTTTGACAGACAGACGGACAGACAGACAGGCAGGCAGACAGGCGAGCAGGCAGACAGACAGCTAAACAGACAGGCAGATACATACTAAATAGATAGAAAGATAGACAGACAGACAGCCAGGCTATCAGCCAGACAGCTAAACAGACAGGCAGGCAGATAGATAAATAGATAGATAGATAGCAGACAGACAGCCAGACAGGCAAGCAGCCAGGCAGATAGATAAATAGATAGATAGATAGACAGACAGACAGACAGACAGATAGCTGGACGGATAGATAGATAGGCAGACAGACAGACAGACAGACAGACAGACAGACAGACGGACAGACAGACAGACAGACAGACAGCTAAACAGACAGGCAGTTGGATAGACAGGCAGGCAAGCAGCCAGACAGATAGATAAATAGATAGATAGACAGACAGACAGATAGATAGATAGATAGACAGACAGACAGACAGACAGCCATATATTGATGGATAGATCGATGGATATAAACTTCAAATTGGATATAGTGGTTTCTATGGTGACACACTGCTGCCCTCTAGTGTTACCATCAGTAACTCACATGCCGCTCCAAGCTGCTGAGCGACATGAGTAAGACAAAGCTGCCACTCAGCAATGTCTGTCAAACTAAAACATCATCTACACACACGTTCCTTTCTTAAAACTAGATTTGGCGCCATTGAGGGGGACCGAAATTAGGTCCGGCCCATGGACTACCAGGCCTAACTGTAATGTAATTCCTGTGTGCGTGATTGATTAATAAGATAATGAAGATGATGATGATGATGTATTATGATTATTATTATTATCATTGGTCCAGCCCACAATGCAAATTGTTATTGTTAAGATTTTTAGTATTATTATTCTCCTTGGCATAATTCGGGCTAAAAGTGTCTGGAACAATTCAACCACTGGAGCTACGGACAGGTGTCGCTAGAACTTGGACGTCACAGACATCTCTAGTTCAAGTTTCATCCAAATTGATGACATTGATGACATTTTACCGGAAGTAGCCAAACATTCATTCATTGCCGACACAGTAACGTTGTAAAACCTCCGGTCGGTTGGTGCAGCGAGATGAGTTTGTGGCGTAAGACGCTTTGTGACATCATCATCCAATTCACTATAAATGTGCAGGTTGTGGCTACGAACGTCCATTCACACTGTGTGAGCTGTGTGTGTGTGTGTGTGTGTGTGTGTGTGTGTGTGTGTGTGTGTGTGTGTGTGTGTGTGTGTGTGTGTGTGTGTGTGTGTGTGTGTGTGTGTGTGTGTGTGTGTGTGTGTGTGTGTGTGTGTGTGTGTGTGTGTGTGTCATCTTACCTGCTTGACGTTAGCGGGGCGTTTCGTTTGATAATTTATTATTTTACCCTTTTTGTAAATATAAAGGCATTCTGTTCCATGGAACCCGGTGCCGTTTCCCCTCCTGCGGCATCGATCCAGTCGTAACACAAACCGAAGGAGTTGAAAACAGCTCAAAACATATTTATTTGTGTCATCTGGTCCCAATCATGTCGTTTTATTTTAGTCCCAAACGTTAAAAAAGTGGATGAAATGTCTGTGAGGGACATGCAGTGTTGAATCCGTGTGAATGGAAGCGTGTCGTTGGGAACTTCCACGCGGACTGATTTCCTTCCACAGAGACACCGTGAGGCAGGACTCTGCGGACGACAGGAAGTAGACAGGGACCTGACAGGAAGTAGACAGACACCTTCTCATTTTGAGCATAAGGTCACAACACGCAGCGTGTATCCTTGTATTAGTTCAGCGTGGCACCAGGACCCATCGCATCATTACGTGAGTCCTTGCTGCGTTCAATGGAAACTTGGAAAATTGAACTTGTTTTAATAGTTTTGCTGATGTAAAGAGGTGGATCACTGGTGTCAAACAAGGGCTGGCTTTCAACATTGCCAATTGCCAGGTGATCTAACATCTATCTAACATCTATATAACATATATATACACCATATATAACATCTATCTAACATGTATATAACATATATATAACATATATAACATCTATCTAACATGTATATAACATATATATACCATATATAACATCTATCTAACATGTATATAACATATATATACCATATATAACATCTATCTAACATGTATATAACATATATAACATATATAACATCTATCTAACATGTATATAACATATATAACATATATAACATCTATCTAACATGTATATAACATATATAACATATATAACATCTATCTAACATCTATATAACATATATATACCATATATAACATCTATCTAACATCCATATAACATATATATACCATATATAACATCTATCTAACATCTATATAACATATATATACCATATATAACATCTATCTAACATGTATATAACATATATATACCATATATAACATCTATCTAACATCTATATAACATATATATAACATATATAACATCTATATAACATATATATAACATATATAACATCTATCTAACATCTATATAACATATATAACATCCATCTAACATCTATATAACATATATATACACCATATATAACATCTATCTAACATCTATATAACATATATAACATCTATCTAACATCTGCATAACATATATATAACATATATAACATATATAACATCTATCTAACATCTATATAATATATATATACCATATATAACATCTATCTAACATCTATATAACATATATAACATCTATAACATCTATCTAACATCTGCATAACATATATATATATAACATCTATATAACATCTATCTAACATCTATATAACATCTATATAATATATATAACATCTATATAACATTTATATAACATATATAACATCTATCTAACATCTGCATAACATATATATATAACATATATAACATCTATCTAACATCTATATAACATCTATCTAACATCTATATAATATATATAACATCTATCTAACATCTATATAACATCTATATAACATATATAACATCTATCTAACATCTGCATAACATATATAACATATATATAACATCTATATAACATATATAACATCTATATAACATTTATATAACATATATAACATATATAACATCTATCTAACATCTATATAACATCTATATAACATCTATAACATCTATCTAACATCTATCTAACATCTATATAACATCTATAACAACTATCTAACATCTATGTAACATCTATATAACATATATAACATCTATATAACATCTATATAACATCTATATAACATCTATATAACATATATAACATCTATCTAACATCTATATAACATCTATCTAACATCTATATAATATATATAACATCTATCTAACATCTATCTAACATCTATATAACATATATAACATCTATCTAACATCTGCATAACATATATAACATCTATATAACATATATATAACATCTATATAACATATATAACATCTATATAACATTTATATAACATATATAACATATATAACATCTATCTAACATCTATATAACATCTATAACATCTATCTAACATCTATCTAACATCTATATAACATCTATAACAACTATCTAACATCTATGTAACATCTATATAACATATATAACATCTATATAACATCTATATAACATCTATCTAACATATAACATCTATATAACATCTGTATAACATCTATATAACATCTGTATAACATCTATATAATCAAGGTAAATCAAAATGTATTAATCAAACGAAATTCGACTGTCAACTGTAGTTCTGAGAGGTGTGAATATACTGTACTGCGTTACAGTATACAGTTTGTACAGTATGTACTGGGTTACAGTATAGTCTGTACAGTATGTACTGCGTTGCAGTATACAGTCTGTACTGCATTGCAGTATACAGTCTGTACAGTATGTACTGCGTTGCCGTATACCGTCTGTACAGTATGTACTGCATTACAGTATACAGTTTGTACAGTATGTACTGCGTTACAGTATAGTCTGTACAGTATGTACTGCGTTGCAGTATACAGTCTGTACAGTATGTACTGCATTGCCATATACAGTCTGTACAGTATGTACTGCATTACAGTATACAGTTTGTGCAGTATGTACTGCGTTACAGTATAGTCTGTACAATATGTACTGCGTTGCAGTATACAGTCTGTACAGTATGTACTGCGTTGCAGTATACAGTCTGTACAGTATGTACTGCCTGCATTTATACGTGGTTCATTCTCAGATTTATGTCAGAGATACAGATGTTAAATCTCAAGGAGACTGAGCCTGAAATCCAAACAATAAAGGTGCAGAGGGCACAGGTCACGTCACTTCCATCAACATGTCAAGTACACGCTGGGATCAGGGAAACTTCATCAGCTGTAATATCTACGTCAAGGCTCCGCTTGGTGTCCGTTCAGCCTGAAGAGAAAAGCTGTTGTTGGAGCTTTTGGAATTAATTTCTCCTGATCCCAGCGAACGCGGTGAGTGAACATCACTCATCTGGGGAATGGGAAGTACTTTGGTTTCAGTCGCTTCACTTTCTTTTGTGTCCTGGTCACGTCCTGATTCCACCCTTGACCCGCGTCGAACGCAGCGGTGCATTGTGGGACACAGAGAAGCTGACGGTCGGTCGTTGACGCCTCTTCACTATTTGTGCGTTCCTCGTAATTGTGAGTGTTTTTCATCTTCCTTGTAACCGTTTCTCAAATAGGATACTACTTACTTCATGAATTAATAATGTTTGTTGTTTCTTTTGGCTCAATGTTTATTGACCCACGTATGCGGCGTAATTAAGCTAAATAGCAGCTTCTAATAACAAGGCTAGCAACCAGCCTTGGTGTTTCCACGGGTGGAATGTATTACTTAACTATATTATATCAACAGTATTTTTTTGTTCATATTCGTTGTGATTATTTAATATCCCGCTGTACATGTCATGTCGATGAGCTGTGTTTCAGTGAAACGTTTGCATTGTACTGTCCATTCCGGGACGTTCATGGTTCCTAGTAACGTCATGCACGGCGTCGTCCACCACGTGGCGCTGCGGGGCTGTTTTAGGTCATTTATCTCTGGTCGACGATTGGAAACGATCTTGTCTTTTTATTTTTATTTTTTGGTACAGTTTACATTTATAACAAACACTGATGTCGACATGTTTATGTCCCCCCCCTCATTATTTTGTTGAACCACGTACATGTACAAGTAATACCAATGCTGATGCAAGCGTTAAAGGAAGTGACTTAACTTTATTAAAAGTCCTGGAACTTTGAGAAGGAATTTGTTCTTCATGCAGGACGGGGGTGTCAGTGATCCCTCACCACAAACGACACCGTTCGCAGAGCTCTCAGCGACAGTGTTCTTCCAACATGCCTGAGCTGTTGGGCTGGATATCAGAATCAGTGACTTCACTGATTTTGTTTGTGTGTTTTTCTTCAGCGCCGGTGAGCGCAATGATAAACCTCCAAGTTTGTAGAGCGAAAGTAAATGCATCGCAGAATTTAATTGTCAGGATTTTTTTTTATAGGAAGCAAAGAGTTATGTTTGTCTTTGAAGGCAGTAAGTCACGTTTAACTGGGACAGTAGGTGCATTTAGGAACGTTTGGGAACCGCAGTCCAAAGCAAGGTTCTGAAGATGTTCGGTCCTACTTTTAATTTGTCTGTCGTCTTTTTCCTCCTTTCCATCCATCTCTCCCTTCACTCCCTCCCTTATCCTTCGCCCTCCCTTCTCTCTCTCTCTCTCTCTCTCTCTCTCTCTCCTATTCCTCCCTCCTCTGCCTCCCTTCCCTTCCTTCTCTCCCTAACTTCTTCCTTTCCTTCCCTTCCTCCCTTCTCTCCCATCCTCACGTCTCTCCCTCCCATCCCTTACTCACTTCTCTCCCTCCTCTGCATCGCACGGCGCTCAGTTCAGAACAGAAGTCATCTGCTGTCCATCTGGCTGCTGTGCCGGGCGGTAATACCCCTCGTATCCCTCCGGCTTCCCAAGAAACTGTGGACAATCCATTCTCTCCCCTCCGTCACCCCCGCTACGCCCCCCACCGCCCGGCCTGAGCCTCCTGCTCCACCGCCAAGCACCCCTATCCACTCCCAGCCTCCCCCACCCGCCCCCCGCAGGCCCCGATCCCCGTCCCAGGACCGAGAGTTGGGATCTGGTGTCAGTGCCCCAGAAAGACCCCTCTCTTTCCCTCTTTCGCTCTCTCTCCCTCCCTCTTTCTGGAACATATGGGAAAACAGCGGTGCTGTTGCACAGAGGGGCTCGGTTTCACTGTTTGGAATTCTCACAGTAGCGTGCACGTATCCGTTGCCTCCCAGGTGCCGTTTCGTGGGACATGTGACGTGCGAGCCCAGGACCCGCTGATCTATTCTCACGAAAAAGTGTGAGAAGATCGTGTGAAAAAATGCAGGAGGATATTTGTATTCATTTTTTTTGAAGTGGTAGCCTTGCGGTCAGACAGGCAGAGGCCCCCCCAAAAAAATCGAACTGTGTTAGAATGGCGTAGCGCTGTACTTGTTGGTACTATCATACAACGTACTTTAGTGATGGAGTAAAAAGACAAGTGCTTTTCAGACATAAAACATATGGCCGCTCCACTTCCTTTCAACACGTTGTCATGACGACGCCTCATCTGAACTTTTACCAGCCCCTCACAATGCAGTGTGGGATACACTGGCCAGCGCAGTGTGTAGTGATTGCATACTACAATGTTTCACGGTATATAATATGTTGTCCTGGTATCTGCTGCATCCTGTTATCAAATATTATAACACATATAATTATCATTACCAAACAACATAAAAACAAACCGGCTTTTGAATTGTCTTCTCGTTAAGCTTAAATTAGGTCAGTTCCATTATATCATGTCACTTAAAGAAACCTTGAGTTAGTTAATGGTAGAAATAAGTTAGTATGACGGGGGAGGGTGCAGGGGCACATTAATAAATTAAAATATTTTGATAATAAATAATGTTTGTACATTTTAAAGATATGCTATGTGAGATGATATTTAAAATATCTAATTGGGAACATGTCTCTCTATTTAGTCATGTTTGAAATGAACCACCATTATACTCTGTACGAACATGCAACAATACTCCGTGCCTTTGGAAAAAGTTAATAAAAAATTATAATTGAATTAACTTGCGTATAATAATGACCTTTAGGATTATATATTTCAGCTTGGGTAAAAACACCTCCGCAGATTATTGAGTTTTATTCCCTACATTTATCACATTTTATTACATTCATCGTTGTGGCACCGCTCTGTGGAATGACCCACTAAACCCTTCCTTGTCGTGCTAAACACGATGCCCCGGACGCTATTTCGGACGCAGCGTGCGTTCTGAGGCTCTGTGCGTCACTTTCCTGTAGTACACAGATACACCCCACTGAACCCCTGGCCCCGCATTTCATCCGACTTCCTCTGGTTTCACCTCCACCGCAGTGCGGTTCTCCACGCGGCCACATGCTTAAAAATAGCCGCGCACACACAGAAGTCTTTCTAGATCCAGATGCGGTGTGGAGGAAGACGAGCGAGAGCGGCACCTTCACATCGAGCGCTACATGCCGAGCGCAGGTGGGACCGAAATAACCCGCTGCGTCCTCGCTGAGTGCTACTACATTTCTGCAGTGTGCCGTGGATGAAGGATTGGGACCACTTGTCGGAACCGGGCTTTTCAGCTCCTAAGTGATGAAGAAGAGCGCTGTGGAGATACTAATGTACAGTAAATGTAATGGGTGGGTTGAATAGATGAGTTACGCAAGGCTTTCAGCCTCCTGTAGTAGAGGAGCACCCGGGCACGTTGCGTAACAGGTTCCATCCTCCTCGCTGATCCAGTGTGGGCTCCAATCGTCCTGCCGTCCCCGATCCATCGCCACCACATGCCCTTCCGCCGTGAGGAGGGATACGGAGGCAATTAAGGGGCCACTTAATAACGAACCTGGCCGGGTCGTTCGTTTGACGTGTAAAACCAGCAAATTTGATTTTCATTCCGAGAAGTGTTCTGCTTTTAAATGTAGAAAGTGACTTTTAAATGTAAATAAGTGACACGTAGAAATGAAAGCACTTTTAACTTTCTACTAAAGTAAAGTGTGTGTGTGTGTGTGTGTGTGTGTGTGTGTGTGTGTGTGTGTGTGTGTGTGTGTGTGTGTGTGTGTGTGTGTGTGTGTGTGTGTGTGTGTGTGTGTGTGTGTGTTTTCCTGGCAGGCCAGCGGAACCGAAATGGATCAAGCTGCGTCCTGACCCGACCACAATTCAGGACCATCCTGGTCTCATCATCCCCTCAGAGGCTCCACACGCAGCGCGTCCCTCCCACCGGCTCGGCTGTGTTTCGGATCGTGCCCATCAGGGGCCTCTCCGCCTTGCACGGAGCGTTTCCAGGCCTCCGGGGGAGGATGCCTCCATCACAGCGGAGAGGAGGTCGGGTCGACTTGAACACATCACACTCGAGGTGACTTCTCTCATTCTGGACTGGCGTTGGCGTGGTTACGCATCACTTGCGTTAAGGCACTCCGAGTTTATTCCTGACTTGTCCTGTGAATAACCGGAGACTCAAACAGTTAGGGCTGGGTGTGGGGGGCTGAAAGGCACGATTCGATTTCAATTCAAAGGCATTTTATTCATAAATATTTATATCAATTTAGGACCATAGTGGTATTTAGGTGAAACATTGCCACCCGACTCTCAAAGTATCAATATTACAATTTTCACATTGATTCAAAAATTAAAACAATATAAGTAATTTGTATCGGAGTTACGATTATATTTAACCCAGCCCTAAGAATCGTGCAGTTATTGGCTCTGAATGCTTCTGATTTCTTAGTCGTGATAATGACGCCCGACAAAGACGTGTTTTATTTTGGTTCATGACAGAACTGTTCTTCAGCTTTAAATAATAGTGAAGGTGAGTCTTGCAAACAGGTATGGCTTTTTATTAAAATGAATACTGTAACATTGAATCAACAGCAACATGAGCACATATCAACATGTCAGTTTTTGCCCTATTTACTTTTATAAATTCAAACAATTCAACAAACAAATGGGCCTGAAATCTAGATCAATGTAATTAAATACAGAATGGGAAAAAAAAAAGAATTCAGAATACCGTTCAAAACTGGACCGTTACAACATTGTGAAATAATCTCGTACATGACAATGTGCTGTGCTTGGAACCAAACACAAGCCAACAGATGAAATACAACTCTTAAGTATGTGAAATGTGAGTGATAAAACGAGGCTGTTTTATACAGTATATTTTTTTTGGTTTCTTTCAAATAACAAATTACTCTATTCACAGAATATACAATTCAATAAACATTTTATATACCAGTTGCTTCTGAGGGTGTGCTCACATGTGGGGCTGTCAGTACAAATTGCTGTATTTTTATTTTAGAGAAAGATTATTTTCATTATTATTATTATTATTATTATTATTACTACTTATTTTTTCTTGTTTTCCTCAGTGTTTGACTCATTCACAGTACAGTGGTATCCGTCTCCAGATGCTGCCTCTTTATGCTGGAGAACCACACCTTTAATCAAGTCTAATTCCTTGAGCAATTTCTTAACAAATAAAGATTTGAAAAATGACTACAGAAATATGCTTTCTTTTTTCCTCGTATCAGTCAAATGTTCTGTTTGAAAACGGAACCCACGGCGGAATACTGCTGTTAATCTTGTCATGAATATGATGAAGAGGCTGGGAGGTCGCCCTTTGTAATACTGCATAACCCCTCAAACAGCGTGGGGGAGGGGGTTCGAAATGAGAAAATAAATCTTTGGTCAAGATTAGCAGAATGCAACAGCAAAGACGAGGGAGGAACTGAACCACACAAATCAGATTGTACAACACCAAACAATAGCTTTTTTTTTTAAATTTTTATAACGTTTACAACACTATAGCTTCTCAACAAAGACGTTTCTTTCTGCTAAAGAGCCTGCTCTACACGGAGGAAAATGTCTGAACTCCACTGCTGCTTATTGTGCATCATTCACAGGGTCAACGTGGACAGCTGATACCAGGAACACCAACAATCATTTTAAAAAGTTGAATTTAGCCTGATAAAGTTGGACCATTGTGTAAAAACAGATTGCAGATTGTCCGAGTGGAACTTGAGGTCTAAATTGCGCTGTAATGTGATTAAGAAAATAAGTTGTTACTGCATTGAAAATAACATTTTGATTGTATAGGCTAGAAGAGTAATATTTTTTAAATGTTGCAGATTGTTTTTCAGGAAAGACAATTGTTTAAACACTGAATTGCAACACCAGGGGAAATCTTAGTAATGTTTCTTCATTTGAAGTGATCTGAAAATGGGGGTATACAACCTGTATTATCTGCTCATAAAGTGGTTAAATCTGGCACAACAAATGAGCTTGTTATTGCCAAAATTCAAAAGTCATCTATTCAAACGCCCCTTTCCTAACAAAGACAACAGTATGGAATTGTCTCCTTAAAAAGTGCTAAATGGAAAGACTGTGTTCAGCCCCCCTCCACACTCACATACTCTCTCTCACACACACATACACACACACACACACCCACACACACATACACACAGATATACACACACAGAGGAAAACGCCATCAAGACAGGTACAGTGAAGGAATCAGTCGTGTTGGCATATCAGCTACTCTGTCCTACTCTGTAACTGTCCAATTACTCGTGGCCCAGAGTGCTCCCTGAGCCGACTACCAGGTTCCTGTGGAGGTTGGGGTTCTGGCTGTGTCGGTTCCTGCTCCTCACTGAGGAGAAGGAGGTGTCGCAGCCCGGGACCTTGCATTTATGGAGCAGCCGCAGGTGGACAGTCTTGTAGTGCGCCCTGAATGTGCCCTTGTTGCTGTAGACCTTTTGACAAACGTGGCACGTGATGGGAGACCCTCCTCCTCCCGCCGGTAGCCCCCCGTGTCCCGTTCCCACACAGCTGAGGCCCCTGTCTGCCCCTGGCTCCAGCTCCAGCTCCTCGCCACCCAGCCTCACCCCGCCCATTCCGTCGCAGCTCTCGTCACTGTCCCCCATGGGCAGGGCGCCCTCCTCTAGACCCTCCCCTTCCTCGCTGCCATCCGAGTCCCAGGAGGAGCGGGCGCTCCCCCCGCCGCGGAGGGGGACCGGGGCCGAAGTGCTAAGATCCAGGACCGCCCCGTCCTCGCCTCCTCCCTCCTCTACTTCCTCCGTGTCTTCTGAGGGCGTGGCCTCGGAGCGCGCCGCTGCGTCAGCCTTCTTGCTCATGGGAAACACCAGCCCCATGCGGTTGTGTCCTCTGAAGATGACGGAGGCCTGGCTGGTGGCGTCCCTCTGCTCTCGTTCCCTGAGGAGCAGGTCCCTCTGCTCCTGGCAGAAGTCCAGCCCAACCGTGTCCCTCTCCCTGCAGGGCGAGTAGAGGCCGTGTCCCGACCCGAATGTGTCTTTGGTCAGCAACTTGTGATGCAGGTTCAAATTTGCACTGTGTCTGCGGACAGAAAAGATCCCGCATCAAATGTCATATTTAATGTACTCCACTAAATAAGTTAAAATTCGGCCACTTTGTATCCATCCGTGGAAATTTCAAGCTCTACATGTACATTTATTTTCAACTAAAATGTACTCCAAATGGAAACTGGGGATCTGTTCGGTTATTAAAAGATGAGATTTCAAGCCACACCAGTGCTGAGTCAAAGGGAACGTAATGACCACCCTAACAATAGTTTTAAAGTGAAGGATTTTTCCAGACAAATTTCTGACTCAATATACTTGTCTTCAAAAAAGAGGGAGAATGAAGAAATGGGTTTATCACAGTGTGTGTCAGCTGCTCACTTTGTGCCAAGACCATTTTAACAAGAGCTTAAAATCTTGAACTTTTGTCATGGAAATCTGTAATTTGTCCAAATGTATTCCGGTGTATTGCAGCAGGGAGTTTAACAGAAATACTCAAAAATTAAAAGAATACTGGAGGTGGCCTTTAACCTGCTTACTGAAGCCTATTTAAAATGATAAAATACAGGTGCCTCTAAGAATGTGTCAGTCATGTTCAAAATTTTGTTTAAAATGTTGTTTGTTTTTTTACTGCCTCTCACCTGTCACGACTCCTGCGGGAGGGGAAGGCAGCGTTGCAGCCGTCCACAGTGCACATGTGCATCTCCTTCAGGTGGACGTTGCGGTAGTGCATCTTGACGCTGTAGGGGTTTTTAAAGGTCTTGCTGCACAGCTCGCAGTGGTGCAGCATGTCTGAGTCGGACTCCAGCTGAGACAACCCCGAGTCGCCGTAGTCGTCCGCCCTGGGCTCGTCCTTCTCACGCTCAGGGAGCTGGAACACTCCCCCGTTCGTCACCCGCCGCTCTCCCTCCCCCCATTCGGAGTCACGCAGCTTGTCGTCCTGACGCATCAAGCAGAGGCACTCGGCATCCTCCCGCGATTCACTCTCTTTCAGCTTGCTGTCGAAAGGAGAGGAGGTGCAGCTGATGACCCCTTCCTCCTGCCTCCACCTCTCCTCTTCTAACTCCCCCTCCTGTCCTCCGCCCTGGCTTCGGGTGAAAAGGCGTTCGGCGTTCTCCTCCCTGTTCCTCTTCTCTTGCTCTCCTGTGGCCTGTGCTGCTCCTCTTCCGCCATCCATCTCTTCCCACTCCCTGCCGTGCAGAGTGGACTCATCCTCGGAGCTGCTGCCCTTGTCAATCCCATCGTCTCTCTCCACTGCCTCCTTCTCTATCTTAATTGGCATGCTGGACTTTCGAGACTTCTTCTTTGGTATCGGGTCTGCCATGCAGGGTACCGGCCCCATGGTGGGTTTGAGGGGAACTGAGGAGGAGAGCAGGGGGAGAGAGGGGAGCGTTCCGGGGGTGTTGGCCAGCTCCGCTGGGGTAACCAGGCTGCGGTAGAAAGGCAGGACTGGCTGCACCGTCTTCAGGTTGGGGAAGAGGATCCCGCTTTGGCCCATGCTTGGAAAGGAGCTGCTGTGGTGCTTGGAGCCGCTGTCCACGTGGCTTACCATGTAGCTGGGCACCGACTTGTGGCTCTCGACAGAGGAAACGGGCATGGAGGTGGAATACTCGGACCTCTTCTCCCCCTCTGAGCCTTCGTCGGCAGACAGGCTACCACGCAGGTCCTTGTCCCGATTGTTGCGGTTCATGGGCATGTGCAGGCGCGGGTTCGGGTTGGCGCTGTGCCGGTTGCGGCTGCGGAGCGAGCTGAACACCATGTTGCAGCCCTCGATGGTGCACTTGTGTTTGATCTTCAGGTGCACTGCGTTGTAGTGGATCTTCAGCGTCCCCTTGTCATAGAAAGTCTTTTCACAGGCACTACAGAAGACGCGCCCCTTCTTCAGGGATCCCCCCGCCCCTGCACATCCCAATGCTCCACCGCTCCGCTCTATGGAGCGCAGCTTGCTTTCAGGGGACATCTGCATGACCTCAGAGCTTATGGAAGGCGTGCAGGGCGTGGAGGGCCCGTCAGAGTAGTTGTCGCTGGTGGGAAAATCATCGGCCTCCATCTTGGTGGTCGCAGCAGATATGCAGTCCATGGGGTTTTCTGTTCCACGGTCCAGGTCTGAGGTGAAAGAGGCGGAACTGGACCCCAGCAAGCTGCCCTCCATTGGGGGCTGGGGCAGAGGGAGGGTGCTGTCCCTCCCGTGGTCGTCTCGTCTCTGGCTCTGCTGCTGATCCACTCCACCATGTCCCGGCTGGTGCTGCCGGTGCTGCTGCAGCGACCCAGGTGGTGAGCCTAGGAGCGGAGCGGGCACTGAGCCCAGCAGCTGGAAGGGCAGCATGAAGGCCATGCTATTAATGAAGTTCTCAAAGTGGTGCACGTTGTTGCCGCCCGGCTTCTCTGGGGCGACTCGTGGGGCACTGCGCTCGATGAAGGCGCGGATATCGGAGTTGGTGCGCGTGCTGGGCACCAGCACCGCTTGGCCCTCCTTGTCCTGCAACGCCATCAGCTCCACAATGGACTTGGTCTCGCCGAAGCGCAGGAACTGCTGCAGGGTGGCGATCTCTTCCTCGAATGTCATGATGGCCCAGCGGTCCAGAACCTTCCCAGCCACATCCTGCACGGGGGGAGGTTGAAGTGAGGATAGGCAAAATTTAAAAAAAGTGTTGCGTGGGGGGGCGGGGGGGTGGTGAAGTAGATTGGGAAGGAACGGGAAAGGGAGGGTAATGGGGAGAGCGATTTCATCATTAGCATTATAAGTGTCTGCTGGGTTGCTCATACATATTCACAGAGTGGGGCGGCTGATGGGGCTATAAGGCAGACTGACAGCGCTGCTAAATAAAGGAATCAGGTGTGGAGTTAATACAAGCAGGCAGGGAAGCCTCATTACACAGACACTCTGCTTTTCATCTTGCAGGTCATTTCTCTTCATTTAACTCATGTGGGTTTACCCACAGTCCACCAGCAGAAATACACGCCAAGACCACGTGTGCGCGCACATACACACACCACGCTCAGGGCAAAAAACCCTGTATGTTCTGGCACACACACACCAGAGCAGTTGAGGAGGGGAAAAAAATTGTTGTAGCGCATATGTATACAAATTTGGTACCGCACGCTCACACACGCGTGCACATGCACACCCACCCACACACACATGCCCTACAGTCGGGGTGTGGGAGATCAGAGGGCGCTCACATTGATCAAGTGGGTCCTCTTCCCCAGCCCAGCGGTAATCACATGTGAGTCGGGCGTCTTTGAAACTGAGGAGTGGTTTCATGCCGTAACCATGATTAATATTTCATCACAGAGCATTCGTTGGGGCGCCTGTCGAGGATTCTGCCTCCACGTTTGCCATTAGACAAGCTAACATGAATTTAACGCAGCCCGGCCTGAATACTTGATGGAGTACTAATCGAACAGAGGAGCTCGGAGACGGTGCTGGTGCCAGCGGCCTCCTGGCTGGCTGGCCTGCTTGGCTCCGACTCCGAAGCAAAGAAATAATATTTACAAATGTACCCAGAGCTGTTTGGAGACCTGCGCTGGAGCTGGAGTTGGCAGAACAGGCCTGGAGCGAGCAGGAGGTTCAGAGCTGCACCTCGAGACCTGCACGGCCTTGGCTCCACCATACCACAGCTCAGCACCGCTTCTCTCGCCTCCTTTCCTCTCCTTTCTACCCCTCTCCTAGCGTCCCCATCGTCACCTCATCTCTGGCCCCCCTCGTCTCCCCTCGACTCTCCTCTCTTCCTTTCCTTTCCTTTCACCTCAAATCTCCTGCTCATCTCTCCTCCGCTCCTTTCCTCTCATCTCTTCTCCCTTCCTCCTCACCCCTCTCCTCTCATCACCACTTCCATATTCTCTTTCTCCTCTCCTTAGATGTGCTCTCCCCACCTTTCTAAAGTCACTTTTCTCTCTTTGGGAACAAATACAAACCATCCCCTACACACACTCTCACACACTATAGTTAACGGTGTATCCTCAAAGCCCAAATTCACTCCAACAGAGGACAAGAACTCACAAAACCTATATTTTTATTTTTGTCTTTTTCTTTTACCTGCAGCACGTATCCTCGTATGTAGTCCTGCAGCGTCCAGTCCAGGGCGTTTAGGATCTGGATCACCTCTTCCTGCTTGAGGACGGAGAAGAGTCGGTCCAGCAGGATCTTGAGGCGCACGGGGATGGCCTGCGTCCCGTACAGCATCAAGCTGCAGATGTCGAACACCACGTTGGAGTGCACAATCTCCACCTGGCTGCACTGGTACACATGGTGCACCTTCAGCTTGCTGAGAGCTGCAGCACACACACACACACATGCACACACGCACGCACACACACACACACACACACACATTAACCCAGAGAAATCAGCACGTTAGACGTGTTAGTAGAGGACATTTTTGGGAGATTCCACTACATTTCATTGTATTGTGCTTTCCCTTGTTGAGTGAAAATACTCACTCCTTTGCTGTTTAGGTAAAGTACAACCTGCCGTGAAATGCCTTTTTTATTATTTTAACAGCTGTTCTTGTTCAGTAGTTATGGTGTTTCTTGCTTTTAAGAGGCCCATATTGGTGTGTGCTTTCTCACTAAAGGCCTTAATATAATTAATTGATTGAGTAATGGCATATTATGCCATTCATAGCAATGAATGTCTAAAAGGCGTGAAAAAACATGCAACTATGAAGTCAACTGTCATTCACTTTGGTAGACATACATTACTGTATCTTGAAACTACAATTCATTCAAATTAATTTAAACGCGGTGATCAAATCTGTTCTTCCTTCTTTTGAGCAGAATATTAACCACGCCTGGAAAGAGGGACTATAAAGTTCTACATTTCAAACTCCAATTTTCTCTTGTACTGTAGAAGGTTCTTAATGTCAATCAATGTGAGTTTTGGCCAACACTGACACAGTTTTCCAGGTAAATTCATACTGTTTTCATGAATAAGAAAATAATGAAAAGATAAAAAAAGATAAAGAATCTGAAAAGAGAGGAGGGAAAATGATCTAGATTTATGTAAAGGGGACAGTAAATGGACAGTGGCGGATAGTGGAACTGGTTCAGTCATATGATGTCTAGCCCAGTAGAGCCCTAAGACAGAATTCTCAGTATAAGATCACATCAAAGTGTTTTGCAGTTTCACAACGTGCTCTCACCATGCGCCACCCAGCCGTGCTTGCAGTTCTCACACTGTCGCCTCTTCAGCTTCCCTGGTTTGAAGCTGTCGCAATTACAGTTGACCAAAGTGCAGCAGATAGCCTGAAAAATGCAACGTAACGGAGATGCGGTTTGAGTGCAATACTGTACGTTCACATAATTTGCAGAATAACAGACAAGGGACATTAAAATGACCCCTGATGGAGAGAATGATGGCGGGAGGGAGACAGAGGAAGAGAGATGGAGAGAGAGTGTGTCTCATTGCTTCAGTCATTTTCTTCTTGGAGTGTGTTATTTTGGTTTGGTTTCCCCTGAAAGGGCGATAGTGCGTGGTGTGTGTGTGTGTGTGTGTGTGTGTGTGTGTGTGTGTTTTTTACTAGAGTTCTGAAAACTAAGATCACAATGCTCCCTCAGAACCAATCAGATCAATTTGATCACACAGAGGTCATGTGACCCCGGTCTCCCGTCCAATGAGCTTCTATCGAACGCATACGCAATAAGACAAAGAGAAAAACAACAGTTTGACAGTGTGTGCGTGTGTGTGTGTGTGTGTGTGTGTGTGTGTGTGTGTGTGTGTGTGTGTGTGTGTGTGTGTGTGTGTGTGTGTGTCTTTTTCTCTGTAACGTGGTGTTCTTATTGCGGAGCCCTAAGAAATCCGCTGACACACGTTAAAACCACCGCGCGTGGTGTCGTCGCCTCTCTTGGGCCTCGACCAAATAGCCACCCCAACAACCCCAGCCACCCCCCAACATCATCCCCCGCCCCGCCCGTTTACACACCACGAACCGGGGGAGAAGCGTCATCAGATTCCTGATCAAAGCGGGCGTTGTTAGCGCTGCGCACTACAGCGCCTCACAGCCGCCTCACAGCGCTGCGCTCCCTCCGCATCTATAATGCATGAGCCGCGGGGGCGCCGGCGTACACGAGCGGCATGCTTAGCGCTTAGCGGTTTGCGTGGAACCCGGAGCTGTGGGGAGGGTGGAGGGTGGAAGGTGGAGGGGTGAACCTCCCTCTCATTTAGTCGTTGCCTCGCTGAAGCGCTGCAGGCAGGGCTCGTCCTTGAGATCTGGGGGAACAGCATCACTTCACCTAGTGTTGACCTCCCCCATCATTACCGCTGGACAGACCGGGGGGTGGACACCTGGCCGAACCCCGCTGTGTGTGTGTGTGTGTGTGTGTGTGTGTGTGTGTGTGTGTGTGCGTGTGCGTGTGCGTGTGTGTGTGTGTGTGTGTGTGTGTGTGTGTCCCTCACTCTGTCGTTACCTCCATGCGACCATCTGACCTCCTGCAGTTACCAGCGGCACATAAAAGCCTGTTTCAGCGACGCAACACCATCATTACAGCACAGTGGCCCAATTAGCTCTACACACACACACACACACACACACACACACACACACACACACACACACACACACACTCCAGCTGCTGTTCTCTCTAATATACATCTTAATCAGGGGCTCTGGACACTAACCAGCTTGTAGAGTACACACAGACACACACACACACACACACACACACACACATACACACCTGCATAAACACACACAAACACAATACACACATGTAAAAACAGGCTCACTTTCTCATGCCACTGGTGGTTTATCTTAATTAGCTGCTCATTTGATGAGTTTCTTAGAAGAGGAAGATGAAGAAGGGGAGAGAGAGAATGAGAGAGCAAGAGAGAGAGAGAGAGCGAAAGAGAGAGAGAGAGGTTGTCATGGCACCAACAGGGAAGACCATGCTGACCATGACCCAGGGTCTCCTCCTGCCTCTCTCCTCCATCCCACCCTCTCTTTATCGCTCTCTCTCTCTCTCTCTCTCTCTCTCTCTCTCTCTCTCTCTCTCTCTCTCCTCCTCCCTCTCTCTCTCCTCCATCTCTCCCTCCCTCCCTCTCTCTCCTCCTCCCTCTCTCCCTCTCTTCATCTCTTTACTGTTGTCACAACAAAGCAGTGGCTGTTTGAAAGCATCAATGAAGTCCATGACAAGGAGACTAATTGCACAGAATGATTCTGCAGGTCAGACTCTGAGGCCGCGGCAAATGCAACGCTGCCTTCATTTTATAAATGATGTATTATAGAGGGCCCGCATCACCTTTCCACACACACACACACACACACACACACACATACGCGTATAGCGTTGAATACATTACTTGGCGCTAATTGACGGCCTTTGTGTCGTGCATATGCTTTTGAACGCAGAACACGTGAGATGAATCATTTCACACCCTGTTCTTTTTGTCTTTCCCTGCAGTTAACTCCGTTCTCAATTAAGAGGAAAAAGTGATGTGATATTAAAAGAAACACAAAGTATTTCCAAAGCGCCTACCGCCGCTGCCAACACTGACAGATCACAACAGAGCGGTGAATCTCTCTGTCTGTCTCTCTCTCTCTGTCTCTCTCTCTGAGGCTCGCTGCCGTTCACCCGGTTCCACGTGACCCCCATGAGTTGGGCTGCGGCGCCTTTTGGGCAAAGAAGCAAGTTGCCCGGGCTGCAGGGAAAGGGGAGGAAGGGAGTAAGGGTGACGAAGGCCCGGAGGGGGTGATGGAGGCGTGGGGGACAAATGGAGGCAGGTAAGATTAGGACAGAGGTGAAGCAGGGGAGGAAATAGAGGAAGGGGAGGAAAGGGATAGAGCGGAAGAGTACCATGACATCCCCAAAACAGTGATAACAGACACCTGGAGTGTGTGTGTGTGTGTGTGTGTGTGTGTGTGTGTGTGTGTGTGTGTGTGTGTGTGTGTGTGTGTGTGTGTGTGTGTGTGTGTGTATCCAGGGACGATAAAGCCTTTCCAGACTGAACATAAACTGTATAAAGAGACGTTTCTTGTCATTGTCGTGTTTTATTTACACTAAAAGTACATTTTAACACAACTAATCACTAAGAATATATATATATATATTTTTTTTAATGTACCATAATCCGTATACCATTTATACGTATCATATATCTACATATATATTCATATACACTCTTGGCACAAAGTGATCACATTTGATTTATGCTTTGTTTAACCTCCTCAAAATCCATGCATTTTCAACCGCTGCATCTTTAACTACATTATAAAAATAGAAATGATCTTTAGAATACACAAAGACATCTGTGTATGTTTCCACAAATAAACCTTTGTCAAGGAAGTAGAATTACCCAGTGTCTCGGTTATGTGGAGATTATGGATTATGTCACGCTCTTCTTTCCAGTTTCAGTTCGTCCTTGACCAAAAAATAACTTGAAATTTCCTTTTGGCTCTGAGAATAAATCCTGCTTCAGCTCCGTAACGTCCATAGCTGCTTAAAAAATAAATAAATAAAGAGCCCTGAATGAAGCAGCTGCTGTGACACGGAGCGTCTGGGACGGACACGGGGCCTCGTCGCCCTCCACTCCGCTGGAAAAGCCTTCGATTAGCATCAGGCCGGCACTGATGGACGGCTCAATGGGAACGAGCGGAAAGAGGCGGCGGCCGAAACAGAACCTGCCGCGATGTGACCGAGGGAGACGTTTACCGAGGCATGTTTGGTTAATAAGATAAGATATTATTTTTAGGTAATTCATAGCATTCATTCATAGCATAGCATTCATAAAAAAACAAAAGTAAAAAATATGTTCTGCCGAAAGGTGTAATCAAGGTGGAATCAAGACAATAAGTCTTTATAATAATTACTACTATAATTAATTACTGAGAATGGACTTTAACTTTGAGAGGAACATAAATGAACAAAAGAAAAATATACTGGAACCAGATATTTAAAAAACAAGTTATTTAAGAATTGTAGCTGTAAAACATTTTTCCCTTTCAGATTTAGTTGAGGTGATATTGTCATTTTAAATGTAATATTGGCTTTTAAACCAAGTTTAAAATACATTTATTTCCAGATTTTGAAGAGTTGAAGAGCCAAGCAACTCAAAGGTGAGGTTAAGTACATTTTAATATAATACTACATCCATGAAACAAATGTCTTGACTTGAGAAAAAATATATTGTGTACTAAATTGCTTTTTGAAGAAAAAAATACTCACAAATAATTAAGTTTTAAAACAACAGCAATTGAATGAGATGACGGTTGATCATTTTTGATTTAAATAAAAAAATGATTCAAGCATCAGTTGTGCAAAAGGTTGTTGTTTTTTTTTTTTTTTTACTGTGTAGGCAAAAATAAAGCAACCGCCCTGGAATAGTTATCTGCACTAAATTCTTAAGAAAATGAATTGTTTATCTGACCGAAGAGAACCCGGGCAACGCTCGGCGGTACCGGGAACTGGGAACGCCCGGAAAATTCCTCGTAAGAGAAGCAGAGATCCCGGTCGCGCTGAGGAGACGGAGACGAAGGAAACCCCCCCAAAAATAACAGAATCTGACGCCTCGCCGGGTTCAGACCGAGCTCGGAACAGGTCAAACGTGCACACCGGGACTGTTTCGCGCTCGTCGGACCGAGCGCCGTCCGATAAATCACGCCTCAGTCTGAAATGTGTAAATGACAGCTGGGGTCGTAAAAAGTTAATTGACGACAAGCGGTAGTTGAAGCGAAGTTCTGAGAGCGGAGTCGCCCGCATAAGCCGCACGATCCACTTCTGACGTTATGATTTAATGGTTTTCCCCAGAACGGAAGAAATCACACAACGCTCACCCTCCCGCTTTACTGGAGACATGTTTAAAAGACCAACACACGCATTAATCACAGTTTGTCGACTTCCCAAGGGTCTGAGAGCCACCGGCCGCTGTTTAACTTAACAATAAACAGAGTCGGTATTATGGGCTTTCGCGCGGAGCACACAGAGCAGGTTCAAATGAATTCTTTAACAGCGAGCAGGGAGAGAGGGAGTCGAACCCGCTGCAAGTAGTGACAGGCTGCGTTTGAGCCTATTAACACACCATACAGCCCTAAGACACCATGAAGAAGTCATTATTCCGTACTATCCAGCAGTCAGTCACAGTGTGCACACACACACACACACACACACACACACAGAGGGACATCCACCCCATCACAGTGCTGCAGCTAACACTCAGAAAAAAAGGACAATAAAAAGTAAATCTTTACCTGAATATCCATGAAAAAAGGAGGGGAGAAAACGGTTAGCCTTCTAAGAAACACATGAAAGACAAAAAGGTGACGAAAAAAACAACCGGGGAAAAAAAGAAGCTCTTTGAAGAACTTTGGTGTTTGGCTTCACGGCGTTTGAATGTGACCGGCGCAGTGTGTGTGTGTGTGTGTGTGTGTGTGTGTGTGGGAGGGAGAGGAACATGTTAGTACACCCATCTGAGAGAGAGAGAGAGAGAGAGAGAGAGAGAGAGAGGGAGAGGTTTTGGCTTCCAGCTACGCTCTGATTAATATCAGATCCCTCTCTCTCTCTCTCTCTCTCTCTCTTTCGACAACCCTGTCACATCTGGCTGACAAATCCTCACAAGCCTTTTGGTGGCAGCGTGGAGTTGGGGTGGGATGGGAGTGGGGGTCTGGGTTTGGGCTAAGGGAGTGTGAGGGGGTGGATTGGGCCCCAGGACACCCTGGAGGTGGTGGTGGGTTAGGGGAGGGCTGGGGGGGTCCATGAAGCCCCCCTCCCCGAGGATGAGCTTCATGAATCTAATGAAACTGACGAGTTTGGGGAGACCCAATACAGACACACACACACACGCACACACAGGCACACACACACACGCACACACACACACACACACACACACACACACACACACACACACACATACACACATACATCCAAACACACTCTTACACACACACACATGCACACACACATTGGCCCTATTGCTGAGTGCTGTTGCACCCCGAGGCCCTCGCAGCTCTGTGAGAAACAGAGTGAGACACTCACACCTTGAAAGAGAGAGAGAGATAGAGAGAGAGAGAGATGGTGGTGGAAAGAGGGAAACCAGAGATTGAAGGAGAGATAGAAAATAGTGAAGATAAAGAGGCGACATGTTTTAATGAACAGTGTTGGAGAGCCCTTCACTGCAGTTCAGCTGCAAACACACCAATGCAACCTGTGTGTGTGTGTGTGTGTGTGTGTGTGTGTGTGTGTGTGTGTGTGTGTGTGTGTGTGTGTGTGTGTGTGTGTGCAGTCACATGCACGTTTGCGCACATAAACAAATAAATCAGTTTCACTTTATTTATTATTGAATATCAGCAGAATGTTGATATTGTTTCTGTTGATTAAACCACAGCTGCATTAATTTCTCAAAAACTGGGGAAAAAAATATATGTAAAAAGCTTTTTGTGGAATTGTGTAAAATTAGCTTTAAATTTTTCCGTGAATTTATGTCAATTTTAATCATTTTACCCCTTCCTGAATTTTGTATTGTTTTTGCTGAAATTGAAATCGTTTTTACACTACTAATACAAGATAATTGAGATCAGATTAATACAATAATACAATATAATTTAACATAATATAACATTTCGATTTACTTCACAATATTTGTATAATGGTAAAATAATCTCACATATTTACTTCAGCAAAACCTTAAAATGCTGGATAACTTGTTTCTAATTTAATGCAGATGTTTTTAAATAAATCGATTTCCACGCAAAAATTAAAACACATACTGCAAATGAAGGTTATTTTAAAATGATCTGCAATTACTTTCGCATTTTGTTTAAATATTAAAAAAAAGATGTAATCCCCGAAAGATGTTTCTAATGAGGACGTTTCCCCTCCGACGGATTCCCCTCGTCCCGACGCCGACGTCCCGGCGTGTTTGGTCATCGTTAGGACGCGGCGTAACCGCGGCGATGTAACAGTGTCGGCAGAACCTTCACAGTTTAGGACTGTTTACAAACACACACACACACACACACACACACACACACACACACCCACACACACACACACACACACACACACACACACACACACACACACGGGGGGGGGGGGGGGGGGGAGGTGTGTCGGCTGCTACCAGCTCCACCACACACACTGCTTGTGGCTAATTGTTGCATTATGGCCGCAACAAAACATTAGTCTGCTCTTAAATTACATTCCAATGGGCTGTGGTCGGCAGCCAGCACACACACACACACACACACACACACACACACACACACACACACACACACACACACACACACACACACACACACAGGTCAATCAAGACCAGAGTCGGACTGTAAAAGTAAGTGATGAGTCACCAGCGAACGGATGAAGAGCGGGACAAAGTTAAAGCCAAGGCGTCAGAGACTTTTCGTGACTTTTCTCTGGATCCTTGAAGGCGTGTGAGGACATCCCCCCCCCACGCCCAGCGAGGCTACATCAGCGCTTCACTGGACGGATCCACGGCAGAAAACCCCCTGAACAAAAGCTGTGAGTTTCCCCACGAAAAGCTTTTCTCCCCAAATTCCTAAGTTAGCGATCACGATTCTGAGGTGATTTCGGTAAAAGCGTCTGAACGCGAAGGAGATCGCCGCGAGACAGAAAGTCAGAAAGAAACACGTCTTCCCCCTTTCTTATTTCCAAAAAAGAACAACGAGCATGAGGAAAAACTCCCGGGACTCATTCATGGTCGTATAAATTATAAATTGTAGCTGAAGTAAAATATCTGTTAAGGAAATTTTTTTTTAATTTCTTAAATATTAATAATAAAAAAATTCAATCGCGTCAGGTGTCTAATGGATTTAGAGAAAAACAAAAACAAACAAAATGGAACGTGGATCCACTGAATGAGCGTCAATCCAGAAAGACACCAGGCAGACAGACGGAGAGACAGACAGACAGACAAGCAGACAGACAGGCAGACAGACACACTCCCTTACCTCGGCCATTGTCGCCCGTCCTGGTTCCCTAGGAGACCATGTAGTTTGCCATTCCCTGCGAGTTCCACAAAGAGCCGCCTCAACTCTCCTGTCGGCGCGAGAACTAACGCAACAGAGCCATCACACACTGAGCTCCTTCAAGAACGCATGGACGCTCCCTCGCTCCCCCTCTCTCTCTCTCTCCCTCACTCTCTCTCATGCACACACAAAGAGCCACGGCACAAAACGCTCACTCCACAAAAAAAAACTACAAGCAGAACTCCCTGAGCTTTACACTGAACCTAGAAACACACACCTCCTCCTCCCCTCTCTCTCTCTCTCTCTCTCGCTCTCTCTCTTTCTCGCTCCCTGTCTGTATCCCTCTCTCCTCATTCACTCTCGCTCACTCCTCTAATGTTGCGCTGGACTGCCTCTAAACTACTCAAGATGTTCTGTGTGTGTGTGTGTGTGTGTGTGTGTGTGTGTGTGTGTTGAAACTGGGCACAGGGGATTGGAATGAGATCCTCCCACTCGGCATTCTCACCTCAGGAGCTGCCTGCACTCTCTCAATGTGCACACACACGCGTGCACACACACATACACACACACACACACACACAAATATATATAGATGGATAGATGGATAGATAGATAGATATCTATATACAAAGCATGCGTGTACAAAAGTGTGTGTGTGTGTGTGTGCATGCGTGTGTACCCACATACACACACACACACACACATGGTCGCAGGGCAGTCCCCTCACAGCTGGCTGGACGGGGGCATGACACTCATCTTTCACAGAGATTTGATCAAAAGGAATCACAAAGGCTGCAGGCAGCGCTAATGCAGTCAGGAGAGACTCACGCTTTTCCCTCCGTCTCCCTCTCTCTCTCTCTCCTCTCCTCTCAGCCTGAGTAATGCCCTAAATCAATGCTGCCCCTCTCAGAGAGGCGCTCAGCCCTGTGCGCTGGTGTGTGTGTGTGTGTGTATGTATGTATGTGTGTGTGCGTGTGTACGTGTGTGTGTGTGTGTGTGTGTGTGGGTGTGTGTGTGTGCCTGCGTGCATGCTCACCTTAACACAGCCCTGTGAACAGCCTTCATAACAAGTTATGCCTTGTGCAGTCAGGAATGTGTCGGTGTCTGTGTTAAGCATTACTTTGGGACTGGGTGGGGGGGGGGCTCACATGTATGACCAAAGAACCAAACAAAAGAAATCGCATCCATTTTTCAACGAAGCGTAACGGAAGTGTACCGGAGCGCACATGGCCACAGCACTTTGTCCCAAACTGCTGTGGCCGGGTCCGTGGTGAGAGAGCGGCAACCGCCACGACGACGTGAGCTAAAGCGTGATAACGTGACGGGAGCAGGGAGGTTATTCCTTCACATCTCCATCGCCAGTTTCACTCTTTTCCAGAACCAGCTCCATTCCCGGAATCTCCCGCCGCCGTTCGGTCTGCGGGTCCTCAAGACATCCTGTATTCCTCCGCCGTTGTTCTTTGTCGTTGTTTACCTTTGGCTTTTCACCTGCCCCGCCCCGCCCCGTCCACACCAGGGCGAAGGGAAAGCTCTCTCATCATTTTAGCCATTAAGAGGCGTCTGCTAATCCCCAAATTACACAGCAAGTTCAAACAGGTACCCGGTCGGCTCTGCCTGGGGAGCCTCGGAGAGGGGGAGGGGGGAGCGGGGAGAGAGACAGTTAAGTTCAATGTTTACACACTTTTGTCGACGCTTTATTCTTCGTTTTTTGTTTTCCGTTTGTTAATGAAACCCTTTAAATTGAGTCGAACGACAGATAGAGAGGGAGACAGACAGACAGACAGACAGATGGAGGAAACACTTTGAGGAAACGTGGAAATGGGGTGGGGGGGGATCGGGGCAGTTTCAAGTAAAAACATTTCAAATAAGTTGAGCGGAGAAGCGGGCGTCTGTGTGAAATCCTGCGCCGCAGATAGAGGCTCGCCCCGCAGCCCGTGCAGAGGGTTGTATTAAAGCCCAGAATACTCACAATGGGAGATCAAAGCTCTCCTTCTTATTGGTAAAAAAAAAAAATCATGTTATGGAGTTACATGTGGATAAGAGACATCCCGGCATGCCGTGTAACACAGCCCCAACAACACCGCCCCCCTTCCCCCTTCTCCCTCTCCCTCCCCCCCCCCCCCCCCCCCCCGGCTCGTCCAGGCAGATGTATTTACTCCGTACCTAGGGGATGCATACCAAAGCCAGCCTCAGACCTGGCCTGGATTAGGTCTGCTGCTCCCAGGGCTGCAGCAGCGGACCTATCTCTGCACCCTGGGGCTGTGGTGGGGGAGGGAGGGTGAAGCGTAGGAGGAGGTGGTGGGTGGGTGGGGTCTTGGGGTGTGTGTGTGTGTGTGGGGGGGGGGGGGTCGTGGTTGTGGAGCAGCTTCTGCTACGACCGCAGAAAATAAACTCCATGTGCAGCAGCCGTGCAGGTCACGCTGCTACTTACACGTCTGTCATTAGCCCCCCACGCCCCACACACACAAGCACGCGCACACACTCGCACACGCGCGCACACACACACACACATGCGCGCGCGCATGGACACACAAACATGTGCACACACACACGCTTGCACACGCACACACACACACACACACGCACGCATGCACGCACACACACACACAGCACCAGCAGCGCTCCCCGAGGGGGGATATGGAGAAGGAGGTGGGGGTGGATGTTGTTTGAGCACTTGAGCGGTTGAGTAGTTTTGGCAGCGCTTGACACTTCAGTCATAATTCTAATATACATCTGTAAGATATAACATTATAGCATAGTGTGTATTTAAATATTAATAACCAGGGTTGCGCCAGTAACGTGTTTTCCCCGTCCGCGATCATCAACCTGATTCAAAAACTGTTCACACCGACTCAGACTCGGGGGTCTTTAGCAGAGGAGCGGGGGAAAGGTTCTGTTCTAACGCTCATGACAGTCGTCGAGGTGAAAGGTTGTTGTGGTTCATTCACACACATTTGTGTCGTCAATCTATGGATTTATATCCTGGATTTTCCATCCTGGGATCAATGAAGAGTCTTGAATCTCATTCCACAGCGGCTTCATCTGTGACTGAAACTATTCATTTCGGTTCTTTAACTTCCACTTGTGACCAGCGGTGAAAACCATCTTGACCGCACCTTCAGATTACTGAGTTCAAATGTAGCAATGAGGGATGGAACGATAAACAGAATTCTCAGATCAGCAAAAGCGATCACCAATCTGATCAATAACCTGAGCGTTAACAGCGTCAATTTTACACCATTGCAGACGTCTAACCTACCTCCACGTGTGAACAAAGCAACATTTGATTAACACAGCTTTGCTTAATGTCTGATTACTTTCGTGTTTTGTTGTAAGACGCTTGTTTGGTGTCTGTAATGGAGTGAAATTGATTATGTATCAGTTGTCAAGCTCTATTGACTCCGAGTCGCTGTAAACAGTTTTTGATAAGATTGGTGATCACTTCTAGTAATGTTGATTCATTATTATAATTTAAATACACACAGGGTATCATGTTATATTTTATGGATGTATATTATACCGCAGCAGATAGATAGATACCAATAAATGTACCATAAACATCTGTATCAACAATTCCCATTCTGAATTGGAAACTATGCAACTTTAAACAATTATTAATAAATAATAAATCTGTCTTTATGTTCTGCTGCTGGTTTTAAGTGTTGCGTCGCCGCCTTCAAACCTTCAAACCTTCAAACCTTCAAACCTTCACACCAACACACGACACAGACAGAGAAATGTGTTTGAGGTGGGTGTGTATGTCGTGGTGTGTATGTAGTGGTGTGCACGTACGGGTGTGCACGTGTGGAAGAAAGACAAGTTGGCCTGTGCACATGTGTGTTCAGGTGAATGAATTTTAACTGTGTGTGTATGTGTGCGCATGTGTGTGTGTGTATGTGTGTGTATGTGTGTGTGTGCGCGTGTGTTTGTGTGCGTGTGTGTGTTTGTGTGCGTGTGTGTGTGTGTGTACGTGTGTGAATGTGTGTGTGTGTGTGTGTGTGTGTGTGTGTGTGTGTGTGTGTGTGGATGTGTGTGTGTGTGTGTGTGTGTGTGCGTGTGTGCGTGTGAGTGTGTGTGTGTGTGTGTGTCCACAGTCGGTGTGTTTGTGTGTACGTGTGAATGTGTGTGTGTGTGTGTGTGTGAGTGTGTGTGTTTGTGTGCGTGTGTGTGCGCCCACAGTCGGCGTGTGTCTGTGTGCGTGTGTGTTTGTGTGCGTGTGAATGCGTGTGTGTGTGTGTGGATGTGTGTGTATGTGTGTGTGTGTGTGTGTGTGTGCGTGTGAGTGTGTGTGTGTGTGTGTGTGCGTGTGTGTGTGTGTGTGTGTGTGTGCCTGCCTCCCCTCACTACTCTCTGACAGTAAAAAAAAACAAAAAAACAAAGGGAGAAAAAAGAAAGAGGGATAGCATCAGAAAGCTGTTCCTCCCTGTTCTCTCCGTACCAGGCCCCGACCACCGCTCCAAACGGCCCTGACTTCACCTGTCAGAGCGGCCATTATTCAGACCAGACCTCACCACTCCCTCCCTCTCCCTCTCTCTACCTCTCCTCCTCTCCCTCCCTCGCTCAGGGTCGCTGTAAATCACGCGTCCAGAGATCAGAAAGCCGGAGGAGGAGACGGAGCCAGAGGGCTTGCTCCCCGGGTTTGTTTCAGCAGCGAGGACCAAGAAGTCCCCACCGCGGTCCCGACAAATACCTTTCCAGTTGTGCGTGCGTGTGTGTGTATATGTGTGTGTGTGTGTCAGCACTCGGACTTTAACTTTAGTAAAAGACACAAAATGACTCTAGTAGAAGTGAAATTACCACATTGATATTTCTTTATAAGTACTTGCTCTAAAATGTGCTTAAAGTATTTAAAGTTTAAGTATTTGTCATATTCAGTGCACTGATATTAGTCTATAAATCCAAGTATAACAAGCTTTCTGCAGATGATGCTCATGCAGATCCTCATAATTTACAACAAAATAGTATAAAGAGTATATACAGTGTTTGAAATATATTAATTGACAAGGATATGGCTTTTGGATCATTGATGAGCTGTTTGATAGATCAGTCTCTGATTGTTTGTTGGTTTGACATGTTACATATAAATACAATTGAAGCACATCTTTCGAGTGTAGTAAAAAAATATAAATAAACGTAGTTGAGCAAAAGTGTCCGCGACGGAATATAATTAACAAAATCTAAATCCCGATATCGAGTAGTATTACATCACATCCTTCAACAGTCCATCAAACAGCCCAGCTCAAGTGGAGTGGGGGTGGGCGGCGCCAACCTCCGACCCCACCCATCAGGTAGGGAGGCCCGGAATTTGGGGGGCGGGGCCAAGATCTTGGGGTCGGCTTCCGTCGACTGGGTTTCAAAGGGTGGAGCGGCAACTGATGACACTTTCCAGAGGCATTTTACATGCACATTTCATTTGAGTTCACATTATAAAAAAATCTTAAGGTAGTTTTAAAAAATAAAATAAAGAAAGAGCTTTCAGCGTGTCATGTGTGGGGGAGGTCATGGCCGCGGGCGTGTGTGTGTGTGTGTGTGTGTGTGTGTGCGCGCGCGTTCATGTGTGTGGGAGGGAGCGGTGCTTTAAAAGAAATCGGTTTTATATAAAACGGCATTAGTGAAAAGCAGAGCCGGCCACTGAGTGCACTCCACATGTTAATAGAAGAGCTCGGAGTGTTAGTGGAGACTATAAATACA
>NC_137190.1:3615810-3620810 GCF_960531495.2 Zeus faber | reverse complement strand
TTCACAAGATATTTACACACAAGAAATATTTAAGAAAGGAAAAATGGTAACGAGGATAATATGACCGAGCTGGTATCCTCAAAGACAGCATTTAACTGCTGGTATCGCAGTTTTAAAAACAAGATTATAGACGGTGTCAAGTCCCATATCATGATGTCGATATTATATCCATATTATATCCATATTAAATCACTATCACGATGAGACTAAATATCACCTGTGATCTCGATTTTCATGACATAAAGATAACATTTAACCATATCTTACTCAACTTTAATATGATGACCAAAATCCCAAACGATATCTACACTCAAAACACGATGTGGATATTAATCGATGTGTCACGCAGCCATACGCACATACATGCCTGTAATGAAACACAGCCTCCCACCAGGTTTGTCCGCACCACACCACCAGCTGGAACATTCACACAGGACCCCACTTATCAGGTTAACTGTGTCCCATTAGGACTGTCAGTCTGCTGGAAAAGCAGAGGAACGCCGGGGGAAGCGGAGCCGCGCAGATGAGAGGGCAGCGGAGAGCGGGGCGGGCCCATTTCCCAATCTGCGGCGGAGGGTCCGAGCGGTTCAGGTCGCGGCTCGGCAGCCAGCGCTGATGTGAAAGGCATGCTGGGAATGCGGCGGGAGCCAGACGGCGCGAGGAGACGAGACCCAGCTGTAACCAGGGGAGGACGAGGTCGACTGTTTTTAACTGTTTCGCCGTTATTACATCCACTTTGGCGGGATTGACCAGATCCCAGTGCGGCCCTGGTGCCTCCTCAGACTGGATGTCTCCCTCATTCAACCTGAGCCTGGAACAGCTGCTTCTGGAGCGGCTGCCGCCAGAAAAGTGCAAGTTCATTCCTGGGAGGTTAGCGTTTGAATCCCTAGAATACCTGCTGATGAGAACTGGTTGAGTGCTGCACTGACAGTCATGCCATCTATCTATCTATCTATCTATCTATCTATCTATCTATCTATCTATCTATCTATCTATCTATCTATCTATCTATCTATCTATCTATCTATCTATCTATCTATCTGTCTGTCTATCTGTCTGTCTGTCTGTCTGTCTGTCTGTCTGTCTGTCTGTCTGTCTGTCTGTCTGTCTGTCCATCAATCAGAACAAATTCTCAATTAATGTTCCCTTACATTCCATGATGAATACTCCTGGATAGTCCTTTCACAGCAGACTGTTGGGTAGAGAACTTAGAGGGAACCATTTCAGTGGAACTAGGACCACCACACACACACACACACGCACACGCACACGCACACGCACACACACACACACACACACACACACACACACACACTTATCAAATTCCACCTTAGAAAAATGCTTTCCAAGAAAACTTGCCCGGGTTTGTGGGTAAAATGACTCATATGGACATCTGCTTCTCTCTCTCTCGCTCTCTCTCTCTTTCGCTCTCTCTTTCTAAATTCCTTCTGTCATTAACCATCAACAGTGTCCAATCCCTTAATTAAAAAACTGTCAAGTATTGCACATTTCCTAAACTATCTGAGAAGGCACTCCTCAACAAGATGCAGGGTCTCCTGGCTGGGTGCTTCCTGTAAGTACGGGTGGGGCTGTAGGTACCGGTGGAGCTGAAGGTACAGGTGGGGCTGTGGTAGCTGTGGGGAACCTGGTTCAGCTGTGACTGGAGGGGGGTCAGGGCTGCTTGCTCTTTGGTTTCGTTTAGGTATAACTAGAATGCAGCCAATAATTGACAATCAAGTTTTTTTTGTATTTAAATATAAAACCGACATCAAGAGATGACACAAGCATGTTTGGAATAATATATTATTATTATTATTATTATTATTATTAATAATAATAATAATAATAATAATAATAATAATAATAATAATAATAATAATAATAATAAAATTATTATTATTATTATTATTATATTTGCAGGATACACCAATTTTCATAACCAGATTTTCATATGTTGTAGGACCATATTTTTTGCCGAAAAAATAATTCAGTAATGTATTCAAAATGTGTGTGTTTAATATGCAGTCATTATATTTTGGAATATATTCCTGAAGAACAGTGTCAATATATTTGCACTGAAATGTATTTTCAGTTTCTACTCATTCAGCGTCTGCCCCAGAGAAGCAGCTGCTAAAGACGAGATTCCAGCTTGTGATGGGGAGTCCAGTTCATCTCCGTCCTGACATCTGACAGCCATGTCATCTCTGGGAGCGAACTAAATCAGCCTCCGTGCAGCCACACACCGACACGCACACGCACACACACACACACACACACACACACACAGACACACTGAGGCGCTGGTTAGAGCGCCTGTCACTCGGCCGCTCACAAAGGGAATAATTTAATCCCAGCACGGCACCTTTCATAAACTTACGCCGGGAGTCATCACATCAAAATCAGGGAGGGTGGACGGGGGCTCGGGGGTCACCTGATGGGTGACTGCGGACAGATAGCTTTAATGGCTGCGACGCTCGAGGCTGCAGAGGAAGCCGTGCACGACGCCGCAGCGAATCAACACTAGCGAGCAGCGGCCATGAGAGGGACTCAAAGCCCCGAATTAGGATTTCAGCACCGAACCAACAACATAATGAGTAAAAAGCAGAGCTCGGTGGTCTCAGCACAGCCAGACTCCATCCGTGTGTGTGTGTGTGTGTGTGTGTGTGTGTGTGTGTGTGTGTGTGTGTGTGTCTCTCTTTTTACCCAGAGGCCTCGGCACACAGTGACCTCCCCCGAGAGCTGCAGCCACAGCCAGAGCACAGTACAGGGGCATGGGGGAGAAGTAACGGCGAGAGTCCGAGAGGGTCTGGGTCGCGCGTGCCTTCGGCGTGTTTAGCCACGATTAGGCGCATCACAGGCTACGCGGCAGGGTGTGTATCAATCTGCCTCTCAGGGGGAGAGAGGGGGAGAGAAAGGGGTGTGTGGTGGTGGTGGTGGTGGGGCTGACCTCGCTCTGAAACACACCAATTAACCACCGCTGGACTTGTCGCTTCCTCCCCACTTGAGTCCAAAACAAACATACTTGCAATACCTGCAGCCGACCCCCCAGCCCCACCCACAAAACCCCATAATCTACAATATAGACAATGTGGAGTGTTTGTCCATGTTTCCTTCCGGAGACCGCTTTTTAAAAATGACCCAAAAAACCATCGCAACCCAGTTAACAATGACTCAAACAACCTTATCTATCTACTAAACAGTGAGCAGAGCACATTTGTGCATAAAGAAAACATTTTACGACGTTTTCTTTATGATCTTTTCTTAGCTGGTGTTTTACAAGAAACAGACATTCTGTATGTGCTCCTCTGGAAGCTGTTTCCACTGTTAGTGGTGGAGTCCACCTTTAATGGCCAGAATACAAAGATGCGAAGGACATTTGGACATTTACGACACAGAACAGCACCCTCAGAAGAAGAAATGTCCCCACCCTGCGGAAAAGAAAACAAGCAAATCACTTTCTCAGTGGAAGGCAAACTTTGGAGGAAATAAAATTGAGGGGATGGGATCGATTTGGTGACCTAATTAAGATCTCCTGCAATCCACCTGTGGGTCGCGAACCAGGAGTTCAGCCCAGAGGCACTGGAGAGCCTGGGACCAGGAGCGACAGTGGGAAATCCCGAAAAAAAAAACAAGAATTGGCCACCGGGCGGAGCAGCAACGGTTATCATCGTTTGAGTTTCCTTCACGGGACGCGCATGGGTTCCGTCGTGTTTCCCAGTAACGGCAGAGCGGTCGGCGATGGGAAATCCACACCGCCAGACGGAAACCCCCCTGGACGCTCCGGTGACATCACACTGTTTGTGAGGAAACCTCTTTCGGAGGACGACTGGGGACTGAGCGGAACACCCTGGACCCCCCCCCCGCCGCCCCGCCTTCTCTCTGCTGGAAATGAACCTGTGCGGTTGTGTGGACTGCAGGTGGCTCTGTCTGCGTGTCTGGAACCAGAGCGTCCGGCGACCCTTTCCACGCGACGCATTCCAACCGACAGGTAAATTGTACACTTCCTTAATGGAACACACCTGTGCCGACCAGAAGCCTCCTCTCCGCCCCTGCTCTCCCGTCCTGGTGAGCCGCGGAGGCAGATCATGAGTTCGACAGGAGGAGACTGGCAGAGCGCGAGCGCCCCGAGGCCTGTGTTGTGGCTTCGGCTCTGTCGGGGCTTGCACTGGAACTCGGCCACTTCTGGGCTGATGGAGGCTTCTCCACGTCCCGCCCAGGAGGGTGGAGGGTCACGCCTCGGTTTGCCGAAACATCTTTCGGTTCAAACGACTCAGACGGTTCAATACGTTAGTGAGGTTAAGGTATTTGGAGGTTTGAAGGGGGGCGGGGGGTTGCGATGGTGTTCGTTTTAACAATTTCAAAGCATTAAATGCCAGCGCTGTCATTTAGTCCCTGACTTCCTGTAGAGCGGGGCGGGGCCGGGTGCCGGGTGGCGGGACGCTGCTTTAACAAGTCTGGACGAATCGATCGCATCACACATCGTCCCACGCAGAGGATCTGCTCTGGAAGATTGTTTCCACAAAGACCCAAGAGAGAAGGACAAGGTGCGGAAAGTGGGGAGGCCATTTTAAACTGCCTGACTCATTTCGAAGGGGGGGGGGCATAGGAGAAACAGTAGAGATCTCAGGAGAGCTGGAGAGTCTCTCTCTCTCTCTCTCTCTCTCTCTCTCTCTCTCTCTCCCTCCCTCCCTCCCTCACTCTTTCTTTATCTCTCTCACTCTCTCATCCCTCCCTCTCCCTCCCTCTCTCTCGCTCATAGTGTCACCAAGAGGTGATGTCTCACACACACACACACACACACAGACACACTAGGGCATACCCTCTGCCAATCAGCCCTCATCTTCAGGCAAACCAATCTGCTGTGTGTGTGTGTGTGTGTGTGTGTGTGTGTGTGTGTGTGTGCGTGTGTGTGTGTGTGTGTGTGAGTGAGTGTGTGTGTGTGTGTGTGTGTGTGTGTGTGTGTGTGTGTGTGTGTGTGTGTGTGTGTGTGTGTGTGTGTG
>NC_137190.1:3608310-3610810 GCF_960531495.2 Zeus faber | reverse complement strand
AGCGAACGATGGCGACGGCATTTGTCTCTCTGCTAACGCGAGTCACTTTGAGGACCGTGAAACAAAAGCCCAATTTTTCGACGCCTTCTGCGACGACAGCGTTGCCCCAATCAGCGGGCTGCGGTCCGGCCCAGCTCCACCCACATGACCCGCTGGGTGCAGGGCCGGGGGCCGTGTTTCTCCGCAACATCCCCCTTTTCCTCAAGTGTTGAGGGAACTAGAAACAGGGAGTGAGGGATGCAGGGATGGAGGGATGGAGGGATGGAGGGATGAGGGATGAGGGATGGAAGGATTGAGGAATGCAGGGGTGGAGGGAGTGAGTGAGGGATGGACAGTGGGGGGAGGGATGGTGGGAGTGAGGGATGGAGGGGTGGAGGAGTGACTTAAACGGAGGTTTCCATCTCTGACCCTGAGGCTCCTCCCCCTGAAAGCAGAGGATCCTCCCTGTTTCCATCTTCTGAGGAGAATCAGGATTGAAAAGTTCATCTTTCCCCCAAAAAAACAACAGAATCTCATCCCCCCCAATAAAATGTCTGTGTGTGTGTGTGTGTGTGTGTGTGTGTGTGTGTGTGTGTGTGTGTGTGTGTGTGTGTGTGTGTGTGTGTGTGTGTGTGTGTGTGTGTGTGTGTGTTAGTGTGTGTGTGTGTGTGTGTGTACATGTTGACCAGAGCACCCTGGGGTGATGTTCATTCCTCTCCTGCTTCCCGATCACACCCACGGGCAGCGCTGACGGTGCCAGAAGGGCCTCGTTGTAGCCTACAAATGTATTGTTTTGTGTTTACCGCAAATATTGTCTAAAAGAGAAAACAAAAAAGTTCCGTTATTTGTACGTGTGTGTGTGTGTGTGTGTGTGTGTGTGTGAGAGAGAGAGAGCGAGAGAGATGGCCCCGCCCGCCCGCCCACCGCCCTCCTCCACCCCCCAGGGTGATAGATAGCCAGAGAAAGCTGCCCTGGGCTGCGGGCCCCTCCTGCTCTAATCAATGACATGTTAAGCCGGCAGCCTTTTGAAGTGCGGGGCTCCACGGTGGTGGTTCAAAGGCGGGTCGGGGTACCGAGGTTGGGGCCGAGTGACGGAGGAGCTGAGAGGCATTGATGATGTGCGGCGATGAGACGCAGGGGGAGAGCCAGCGAGAGAAAGGGTGGAGGAGGACGAGGAGCAACGTCAGTCTGGAAGTCATCAGGAGGGGAACCGGCGGGTCCTGCGGGTCCGACCCCGACCCGTCGCCGGGGAGCGGCTGCAACACGTGTGCAGCGTTATCTGCTGCTCGCCCAAAACGCAGGACAGAGGTCGTTCCCACACGATGCATCACACACACACACACACACACACACACGGTTACACACATGTATGTATCCATGCATGAACACCCATGCTTGCATACACACACTCACACACACACACACACACACACACACACACTCACACACACACATACACACACACGCACACACACACACACATGCATACACACACACACAGAGACTCAGAAGACACAGACTGACAGGTTGTGTGGCGGGCCACCCAGCATTCCTTTCCTCCAGGTTTAAAACACATCTGGTGGCTCCATTAACACCACGCATCGTCACACACACACACACACACACACACCTCGTCTAGACCGAGCTGTGAGCGAACGGATAATTGGCCAAATGAGATGTTTGTGCTCGGTGCTCGGTGTCAACAAGCTCTTTAACAGAGATTACACCTTGAGCGGCCCCCAGCGCCCCCCCACCCCCACCCCCCCCCGCTCTCCCTTTATCTCTCTCTGTCTTTCCTCTCCTCATTCAAACGCCCACTCAGTCACACACACACACACACACACACACACAGTAACACACCCTCAACCGTCTCTCTCCGTCTCCATCGTGTTCAGGCAGCCTGGGACAAGCTTGCGTCCTGCCACGCCCGCCATACGTCCCATCATGCACCAGAGAGATGGAGGCAGAGCCTCAAATGCTCCAAACGTCCCGTTCGCAGAGACTTCACTTCCCCCGAACAACATGAAGTGAAGTGCAGTCAACGTCCAAAGTCTCCAACCAAACAAAATGAAGAAGAAGATGATTTTACACTTGAAGTTTATAATACGGAGGGTTACTGGTCTATTGTATTATTGTATTATTGAATGATTGCATTGTTCTATTGTTGTATTGCAGTATTGTTGTATTATTGTATCATTGTATTGTTGTATTGTTGTTGTATTGTACTTTAATTCACATGCCACTTTAATGCACATATCTGTATATACATACTTGCCTATTCCATATACATAAGTATATTCCCTCTATCTATTCCATTTTATTGTATTTTATTTTATTCTATATATTTTTATTTTATTCTATAAGTATTCAACTTACTGTATTACGTTTTAGGAGTCAGTTAGTCGGTCTATTAGAACGATTTTTTTTTCCTCTGACATATTGTGTGTTATCACCGGGTGCGTTGCATTACATTTCACTGCATGTATGAAAGTATGTATATGTATGAAAGTATGTATATGTA
>NC_137190.1:3578310-3590810 GCF_960531495.2 Zeus faber | reverse complement strand
AACTGGATTATAGACACCCCCCCCGCCCTCCTCTTTCCCCCAATGCACTCCCGACCGACCCAGCACCAGTGGGGTGGTGGTGGTGGTGCTACTGCCGGTGGTGGCGGGTGGTGGTGGTGGGGGATCTCCTTTTTCTCCCAAACGGCTCAGGTTGAACTGGGCAATGTGGGAAGAATTTATTCTCATGGTAATCACAGAGAAAATTACATAATATTGATGAATATATCACACAAACCCAGATCATCACATTAAACAATATGGTTCAATTAAATAAATTGATAAAGAAAAACTCCCTCAAAATATAATATATAAGATATATATTAATATTGATATATTTATTTGATTCATATATTATTATTTTATTTTATTTTATTTTATCTTATTTATTTTATTAACATATATCTTAGAATATTAAAAATCTAGGTCAAATCTCTCGTCTCATAATTCATGTAGATCATAATACAGTGTCATTTTACAATCTATGTAATGAGACCGTGAGACAAGATAAAATAATAATATTGATCCATCGCTCGGCTCTACCTGCAGGAGTAGGGAGGGATCCGATGTGCGATGTGGCTTAACCCCGTCGGCCTCCTCAGCCTCTCTCTCCCTCTCTCCCTCCCTCCCTCTCTCTCTCCCCCTCTCTCTCTCTCTCTCTCCCTCTCTCCCCCTCTCTCTCTCTCTCTCTCTCTCCCTCTCTCTCTCTCTCTCTCTCTCTCCCTCTCTCTCTCTCCCTCTCTCTCTCTCCCTCTCTCCCCCTCTCTCTCTCTCCCTCTCTCCCCCTCTCTCTCCCTCTCTCTCTCCCTCTCTCTCTCTCCCTCTCTCCCCCTCTCTCTCTCTCTCTCTCTCTCTCTCTCTCTCTCCCTCTCTCTCTCCCTCTCTCTCCCTCTCTCTCTCTCTCTCTCTCTCTCTCTCTCCCTCTCTCCCTCCCTCTCTCTCTCTCTCTCTCACTCTCTCTCTCCATCTCTTGTTCTATCTCCCACCCCTCCACCCCCTCCCTCCGTCTCTCCCAGCTTTGTGCGCCGGCCGCTGACCCCTGACAGAGAGCCATGCGTGGAGATAACTGTGTCAGGGCTCTGGAGGAATGCCAGCTCCAGTGGGTCTTTTTGGGGGGTGGGGGGTGTGGGGGGGCTGGGGGGAGGGTGGAGGTACGGGGGATGGGGGTGTTGAGATGCTACGTCTGGCTCTATATCACCACGGGAACTCACCTCCACGAGGGCTGCTTGTCGAGACAGAGAGGCACAGGCAACACTCACACACACACACACACACACGCACACACGCACTCGCATACACACTACATACATCGCGACACACACAAAAACACACATACATGCACAGGCAACACACACACACACACACACACACACACACACACACACACACACTCATTGAGAGAGCATCCTTCTCTCTGCTCGCTTGACTCCAGAGCCACAGAGTGGAATAACACAGTATTTCTGCAGCAACTCAGACCTTCCCCAGTTACAAAAAACTTCCCAACAATGAGCAGCAGAAGACGAGACGTTGTGGAAGGCTTGAAGTAGCTTAATGAGGTAAAAAAAACAACAACTGAAAATATAGATTATATTACTGTGACCTGAACTTATTTAGAATTTGTCATTTGGATTTTGGGTCATTTTCGCCTCTGCTATAGCGGTGGGCTTAAGGTCTTGCCAAAATCTGTTCAATTATTTTATATATATATTTATTTTATCTCACTGGCCCTCATTAAGACCACATTTCTCGCACCTTTTTCCATTTGTTTTATTCATAATCATTTCAATTTGAAATTGATTTCTACTTTCACATCTTCATCATCTTTTCACCGCTGACAGTTCAGTGTAAAACAACTGTTTTTTTTCATGAACATCAAAAGATATTTAAGATTTTTTTCCTGAAGCCACTTCACATTAAGCCTTTTAACAAAAAGGATCCCCAAAAGACACAGGTCGCTGAATAGTGGAAAAATGCTTCTGTGTTTCCCAGTATTACTACAGTTTTCTACTGTTTTCTACTACTTTACTATTTTCCAGGTTCCAGTTCTCTGTTCATTGTTCGACCGGAGACGCTGATGAGAGCAGCATCGTATCATCACCACGTTGAAGATGACTCTCTGTGCCATTACTGCCACTCAAAGCTCCGTCGACAGGAAATGACAAATCTGCCATTTCCGCATCCCTGCTGCCACTCGATTTAAAGAGATTTAGAGGGGAAAAAAATAAATGAATGTAGCCTGAAATATACAGACAAGTATTTTAATTGCTATACTGGAGTAGGCCTACTGGATGACTGAATACTTAAAATACCGTATTTCTGGAGGGAAATCATTGAGAAAGAGAGTCAGGCCTGATGGTGAATATATGCAGCGCCTGGTTTTCGGGGAATAATTGATGCGATACTTCACCGTAACAGCAGCAAGGCCACACGCCTGCGGAGCAGAGTTACACCTCCTCTACCCATGTCTTTCACCGTCTGGTCTCAGAAGTAGAGAGCAGGGATACAAGAGACTATACATACACATATATATATATATATATATATATATATATATATATATATATATATGTGTGTGTGTGTGTGTGTGTGTGTATAAATATTTTTGCACGGCGGCTCCCCTCTCGTGGTCCTGCAGCAGGTTTCTCGCCGGCGCTCAGTTCAGCGAGCAGGTCAGCGCTTCCAGGTCCTGCGCCGGCTGACTGACAGTTGTGCTCTCGCAGGGTCTGAGTGGCCAGAGCTCCTCATGTGTGAACCGGCGCTGGTCGGGCTGCGCTCGGGTGTCACGGCGGGAGCTGGCCAGGCAGAAAGCAGCCACAGCAGATGCACTCCGACGGGCCCTGCGGGCCCCGGGGCCCCGCGGCCCCGCGCGCGCCGACATTAACCGTGGAGGGGAGGGGGAGAAGAAGCGGGAATGCTCGCGCAACCGGAACAGGTGACAAAACACATCAGGTAAACTCTTCGCCTCTTCGCCGGCGCCTCCCGCCGCTCTGTGTCGCGGACGTAGCGATGCCTCTCCGCATCAGATGTTTAATGGTCATCGGGGGCGACAGGCATCTGGTTGCGAGGGTGAGGGCTCGGGGCGGGGAGGTGAGGAGGGCTAAGCGAGAGGGAGGTGGCACTCGCTGGCCTCTCCGACGTGCCGACAGACGGACTGTGAGGACGGACCCTGAAGAGGAAGCTCCATTAAGACGGTCGTGGCCACCGCAGCCGAACCCGACTTGTCGCGCAGTTCTAAAAGGGCCAAATAAGTTGGAAAAAACCTTTCTAGAAGGAAAATTCGATTTTTCCAGATTCGTGTTCCTTTGTGTTTTTATTTTATCTCTCAACGTATTTTCAAAACCGATTTTGATTTATAAATAGTAGAACATTTTTAAACCGTGGAGTTAAATATTCCCGTTAGATGACATTGGGATCGATGGTTTCCTTTAAAGCGAGCGTCCGAGTGAAGATCATTCCTCCATTTTCCATGTGATGTGAAGTCACAATGTGAAACCATTTTGATAGAATTCAACCTTTAAATCTTGCGTGTTTTATACACACGCACCTGGATTCATCTTTTTGTGGGCGGCACAAAACACGTGAATAAGAAAAGCTGACGTCAATTCCGCAAACAAGATGAGGAGCCCACGGAAAACATTGAGGGTGATCATCTCAGAATCACAGTTTGCCGCACGCTCGTCATTAACAAGTCATAGCTTTAAAAATATTTGCTTGATTCACACAAGTGGTGCCTCATTCTGAAGCTCTGATTCTCCACTTTTAAACGACGTGAAGAAAAATAAAAAGTGAAACGGCACCAAAAATACCTAAAATCACAATGAGGTGCTCATGTGGATGACGGACACAGGGAGCTGGACAAATGAGTGAAATAAAAACCTCTGCAACTCGGATAGAAAAAGTTTGTTTCGCTCATGAAACAAAGAGTTCAGCTGCTCCGTCATTTGAATCAGAAAAAAAACAAAAAACATTTGACCATTCAACAATTCAAACTGCAAACAGACTGAATGCACTTCGCTATTGGATGGTAATTAGCTCCGGTGAGCTTCTCCGGGCTCGTGTCCTTGGGATTTCTGTGCAAACGGGCGGTTCGGGAGGAGGAGGAGGAGGAGGGCGGGGCGGGGTACCAAGTCATTAATCCTGTTGGGTTCTGGAAACCTCACATCACAGCCGGGGTCACGGCCATTTCAGAATTCCCTTTGCTGTTGCAAGCGGTGACATTACGTTAAAATATTAAACACTTGTGCACATCCGCCTCTTTTTTTCCTTTTTTTGATTCACCGAAGCATATTTTGGTGTAGTGCTTAGGAATATTAAAGCATAATTTATATTTCAGGAGCTTGACACCTTGACATTTTGGCACCCTTGTTTTGAATTTCGGCATGCGGTTTGACATGTTTGTATTAATAACATTGTGATCTCGGAGGGCCATGGCCTCGGGCTACTTCAACAAGACTACTAAAGAAGGGGATTTCAAAAGGAATGCCAGAGCAGCCCAGGGACTCGTCAAAATGAGCCCTGATACTATTGCCCTGATAAAAATCCATTACGCTTCAACGGGGAGGAGGTGCGGGGGGCGGTGTGTGTGTGTATGTGCTGTGCACGCTGAGTGTGTGTGTGTGTGTGTGTGTGTGTGTGTGTGTGTGTGTGTGTGTGTGTGTGTGTGTGTGTGTGTGTGTGTGTGTGTGTGTGTGTGTGTTATTCGCCATGCGTCGGTGCTGCCGGATCAAATATGGTGTTGCTGGATGGTAGAAAGAGGCTCGGTGGCGATGGAGGACGGAGGACTGAGAGGCCAACAGAACCGGGCCGGGCGGCTCTGGTCCATGCTGCAGGGCGCACTAGCGTGGACCCAGACCTTGGACCAGGCCCGGTAGCCTGGATCCAGACCTTGGTCCAGGCCCGGTCGCGTGAACCCGACCAAGGCAAATGACTCCCCCAACAGGCCCCGCCTCCACATGGTCCAACGGCTGTTTTCATCCTTCCCTTCCCTCCACTGCTTCCACATGACTCTCATCAGGAAATCACCAAGTACATTTACTTGTAATACTCTAAATACTTTTAAGAGCAAATAGTTTTATACTTTTATTTAAGGAGAAATGTCAATGTTTTACACTTTTCCTCAGTACTTTTATTTGTACTTTTACTTTGAGTGAAAGGTCAGAGTTCTTGTTGCGATGGGACAACCCGCCGAAACCCGCCGTGCAGCAATCAGCTGATTCTTCCCAATTTCCTGGCGCAACGCGACAAACGTCTCGTCCGGTCGGCCTCTCCCCTCCGCGCGTTACGGTGATACAACGTTCAAGAGGAGAAGAAGAAGAAAAAAATCGAAATTCCAAGAGGAAGACGTCGGGCTGGAATGAAGCCTCTCGTCGCGCCGCAGACAGACGAGCGGAGAGGAGTGAAATCCTCCCCCGCACATTTGAATGGAAAACTGACCTTCACATATCTGGGCGTGTTCCTCCTCGGCTTTTGAAGTGTTGTACGCCGGAGATGTTCCGCCGGCGACATTTTGGTGATCTCTGTTTACTTTCTCTTTCTTTTTTCCTTCTCTCTTTATTTATTTGTTTTTTGGGACTCCATCTGAGGCTCCAACATTCCCGAAAAATGCTCTCGCCGCACGAGGCGGGGAGTTCCGGCCTGGCGGGCCCGGCGGTTCGCTCTGGGGGCCCAGGACCGCGGCTTTCGTGCCTGAGCTAAATCGTTAACGCTTTGCAGATTGCGCTCCCGTTCCCACATGTCACATTTCCATGGACAAACCACAATATCCACCCACACACTCCCTCACAGTGGCCCAAGAAGCTCCCTCATTCCATCAGACGTGCAGAAGAGATTCTTGTATAAATAAAGATGTTTATATCACATCATGTTTCATAAATAAGAAATCCATCCAGAAACACCCTTTATCTCCCAGTCCTCCATTACCCGGCAGCACGTTCAGACTTTTTTCCAGCTCGGGGGAAAGATTCCGTCGACTCGGTTCACCTTTGACCCAGACGGGCCTCGGCGCACGTCAGAGCCGAGCCATACGGTCGCGGCGGCGCGGAGCTTTGTGTGTGGAGGAGATAGATTGGTTTAATTGAATTTCCAGTGTCCTCCGGTCTGAGTCACCAGCGTAGAGATAATTCCCTTATCCACATCAGTGCGGGCCCCTCCGCTGGGCTCGGTGAAAGGGGCTGTGGACCTGCTGTTCGCCGGCAGGATCTGCCACAACCAATTACACAAGCCTTGTTAAATTCCCCGGCCCGGTTTCCTGACTGCGCTCACCCCGCACCGGCGGCGGACGCGGTTGAAGGGAACGGAGCGGACGGCCCCGGAACCCGCCGCCCCGGCCGCCGTGCGGTTTGGGTGTCTGCGGACGTCTTAAGTGGCTTAAGTAATGGCACGGGTGCCGGACCCGCGGTGGCTGATGTTACCCTGCAGTTAGCCGGGGCCCGATGATGGTGATGGGGGTGATGTTTGTCGGTTCAGTGCCGCCCCCCCCCCCCCCAGCGGTAACCACATAGCTGCGCTGCTGCCCCGGTGGGGGGGCTCCTTTCATCCTGCCGCTACGCCCGGCTTCCATTCTGAGCCCCGTGTGACGCCATTCACACAGAAACAAACACGAGCCCTACGCCCATGCACGCACATGCACATGCACATGCACATGCACGCACATGCACACACACACACGCACGCACGAGCGACAAGAGCATTAAGAGCTATTGTCCCGGTGCGGTGCAGTACTTTTTTTTTACTTTTCAAGTATGTACACACTTACTTCACTTTAACTTACTTCACTTTTAGTCATTTTGTGTGAGGGATATTTGGACTTTGACTGAAGTAAAGGGTCTGAGTACTTCTTTCACCACTGGCAATTACCAAATAAAAAACTTTAGGAATTCAGCGGAGATGATTTCAATTTCAAAGTGTTTTGTGTATTTGTAGTATAATGTGTGTTTTTTTCCACTTTCATCCAGGGTTGCCGGTGTCGAAAGGCGATTTGCGTCGCTATGAATTGATCTTTCGCAGCGAAAACTCCCTAAAAACACTAACAGTCAGCTGCATTGTGCTGATATTCCTCCATGTCACAGTCCTTTGTTGGGAAAAGCGCTAACCTTCGTGCACCTCCAGCGCTGTTTACCATCGCCCAGCTCTCTGACGCCGGGCCTCTCGCGGAGACGCCACACGCCGGTTTGGATTTTCTTTTTCTCTCTCTGTCTTTTGTCGTGCGCTCTTTAAGTGCCTGAGTGGAACTCCTATTCATGGCCGTACGCAGCACTCTCCTGTGCCCTCTCCCCCATCCCTAAAAGGAAAACAAGACCAAGAAGAAGAAGAAGAAGAAGAAGAAGAAGAAGAAAAACATGTCACTGTGAACCCTGACCCCCACCTCGCTCGGCATCCACTCTCCGTCAGGAAGCCGAACACATGCCTGAACAATTAACTCCGGCACCGGCATCAATTTAGCCCCTGGGGAAGAAAAGACCAAGTCACCCAGGTTCAAGCGAAAGAAACGCGTAAAAAACATCGGGAGAAAAAAAAAAAAAAAAGGATTTCGAGAAACGGCGGCAAAGGAGAGATAAAAAAGAAACCCCTCAGTCCGTCCAGTAACTGTCACCGGCGTGACAGCGGGCCGCTATTGAGCGGCTCCATTCAGCCGCTGGGTTTGTCTGAACAAAGTCCTGGAGTCAGCCGGGGCGTGTTTATCCTGAGACCAGAGCAGCGAGGGTCCACCTTAAAAGCTGACACAAATTTAAGAGGCGCGCTCGTCTTGCCTGGTACCGGGGACCACGTATTGATTCCTCCCGTGCGACGGCTGATGGTTGGCGTGGGGGGGGGGGGGGGGGCGTGACCCCCCGCGCTGTTTGAAAAGGCCCGCAGTAAGTGCCGGGGCCGACCTGCTTCTCACTGTTTGGATAAAGTTTACTGGAAAAAACCCCGGCGCAGACTGTGTTTATTATCAATAATCGGAGCGAGAGAATAGAGATGGGTTCTCTGGCTCCGCTCTTCTGGGGACAGCTGCGAGAGGTTCTCAAGGTCGTGGAAGGAGAACTCCCGACGGACAGAGCGTTCAAGCCGTCTCTCTCACTCAGTTGTGAAAAGTAATGAAGTACGAGCATTTTGTTAAAGCACTAAAGTACTTTTTTTATCGAGTGTTTGAAAATATTCCGTTTTAGCGACTTTCAACTTTTACTTTTACTCCACTGCATATAAAAGCAAAAACGCATTCTACTAAAGCAGTCACATTACTTTGTTTTCTCTTTTTCTCTTTTTATATTTCTATTTGTACCTCTTTGTAAATGACTATGACTTCATCCACAGTGTTTTAGTGTAAATTGTCATCAGGAAATGCATGAGCACTGCATGAGTTATGAGGATAAGCATATGCTATCTCTCTAATAGAAGTAAGAATCAGCAATTCCACCCCAAAAGTATTTCACATGGGGTTCCCCAGGGCTCAATCTTGGGCCCCATATTTTTCTCCTCATATATGCTTCCACTCGGATAAATTTATCTGAATTTTAATACTTATTTTCATTGTTACGTAGATGACACCCAAATATATCTCCCACTCCAACCCCATAGCCTATTAATTTAAGTTCATTTGAGAGCAAGTACTTATATATGTTTACTTAGGTCGAAATGTTATTTTGGTACATTCACTTTTAGTCAAGTAATTTTGTGTCAGCGTATTTGTGCTTTTACTTCAGTAAAAGGTCTGAGGACCTCTTCCATCATTGCTCCAACTGCCATCCCTCCATCCCTCCGTCCCTCCGTCCCTCCGTCCCTCCGTCCCTCCAACCCTCCATCTCTCCATACCTCCAACGCTCCATCCCTCCATCCATCCAACCGTCCAACCCTCCAACCCTCCATCCCTCCATCCCTCCAACCCTCCAACCCTTCAACCCTCCAACCCTTCAACCCTCCATCCCTCCAACCCTCCAACCCTCCAACCCTCCAACCCTCCAACCCTACCCCTGTTGGGTCCAAGGGTTGGAGGAGTGTGGGGGAGGGTGGGTGAGCCAAGGACGCTAGCTGCCAATTAATGCCAATCAGGCCAGCGGTGGGCTGATGCGGCGGCAGTCAGGCAGAAGGTTCTGGGAGTGGGACCACCTGGCTGAAGCTCACAGCTGGCTCCCTACCTGTCAGCCCCCCCCCCCCCCACTCCCTGAAATACCACAGCTGGCTTCCTACCTGTCAGACCCCCCCGCCACAAAACCCACCCCACACATCATTGCACCGTAGTCTTGGAGGCTGCTCTCGCCCATTTCCTCGATGGTTTATTAATGCAACTGTGTGTATGTGCACGTCCGTGTGTGTGTCTGTGTGTGTGTGTCTGTCTGTGTGTGTGTGTGTGTGTGTGTGTGTGTGTGTGTGTGTGTGTGTGTGTGTGTGTGTGTGTGTGTGTGTGTGTGTGTGTGTGTGTGTGAGTGTCTGTGCGAGTGCGAGTGCGTGTGTGTGTGAGTGTGTGTGCGAGTGCGTGTGTGTGTGTGCGTGTGTGTGTGTGTGTGTGTGTGTGTGTCTGTGTGAATGAGGGAAACGTCACAGCACCTCACTGCCGCCCGGCAATCACCAAGGAGCCTCAGCTGATGCCTTCGTTTGTGCTCAAGCTCAAGATCTGTCTATAAATTGCGCCTGATCGCCGTGTTTAATAATGCATCAACTTAGTTTTTTTTTGTTATGTAAAAAAGTTGGCTTTTAGCTGCCTTTTGTGGGACAGTAATGCCACCTGACAATCGCTCCCCGCAGTCTTGGCTGTGGCCCCGCCGCAGAGGCAGCGAGGCTCCTCGTGATTGACAAGGACAAAAAGAGAGTAATACCATTTCTGTTTTTGAATTGTCAACCGCAGCCTTGGGATTAGAGAGTGAAGGATGAAACCGTGACTTTGACTACAAGAGGTAAAGGACTTAAGCATGACAAGTGTGATTAGAATATCCAGGAAAGTCGTTTAGGGCGCGAAGGTAAGAGACAGCCTCAGCAGGACATTCAATTATTTATGGCGCTGGGGAGAGCCAGGCCCAACAAGTTTCAAGGCTCTACAACCGCCTCGGTGGCGGTGTATTTCACAGGCACTTGGAGCCACGCTGACACCGCTATTTGAGCATAAAGAGATTTCAGTTTTGAATAGAAAGAATGACAAGCCACTCGCCCCCGCCGGCCGCGTCGGGCGGCGGCAGCGGCGGCGGCAGCGGCTCGGGGGTTTGAAGTTCACCGGTCCTGGGAGCGGCTTCCCCCTGCGGGCCGTGCGGTCGCTCCGTCCTCCTTCCGAGGCTCGTTGGGCGCGCGACCGAGGCGCGATGCAGGGTTGGTGGGAGATGTTTGAGCTCCGATAAATATGCAGGACGCGTGGGGGCGTGTTTGCACAAAGGTCCCGTGAACGCCGTACTTCAGCTGATCACAACAACCACCCACAGCTCCCCTTGTGGGATGCTGCTCAAATACAAATAATGGATCATGGATTCACAGCTCCCATGTGTAATCCCACAGCTGTATAATACATGTAACACATGCTTAACCATTCAATTGGTTTTATTGATGTGAAGTGTGCAAGAGACCAACGTGTGAGGATGTTTTGTCTGAGGCAGCAGAGCATGAATGAAACTACAAAAATAAATGACAAAACTGCTTCAGCGAACTGCAAATCTGCCAACAAAACAGTGACTAAATGAGCAGCCCTGCTCCCTGCAAAGTGTAGCCGTACCTGACGACTTTGATTTGGACATTTCTCCACAGGGTTCAGAGAAGAAATGATTCCCGGTCAGAAGAGAAGGAGGCCAGAATACGGCCGTTTTAAATTGGCCACTTAATTTTCGTACTGTCGTATTGTCGTTATCTTGTCTTATTATCGATAAAATAGAAACATTGTGCAATTTTTTTTTATTTTTTCTGGTTTATTGGCCAATATATCCTTTTTTTAAGTAAGCAAACAGCAATGAGAAAAGCCCAAAAGAGTATTTTAGGAACTGACAAATAAACTGAGCTGCGGTACGTCCAACTGATGAGCCATTATTGCGTGGACTCACAGGAACCCATGCGCGGCCACCGTGCACAGCCTCCGTGCTCGGGGTCTGCAGGCAGCCGAGCGGATGTGAAAGGTATCGCTGGTGTCTCAGCGCACGCTCGGCAGAGCGCCGTGGACGGACACCCGCAGCAGATGCCGTGCGTGCGCCCTGGGCTCGGAGGCTTGGCGGCGCGGGGGGAAAAAGCCAGTGCGGGGAAATAAGCACCTGTCATGTGCCAAGTGAAGTGTTAAGTGCACAAATTGTGGAGGCGAGGCTGATGTTACCGCAGGGGTGACAGCTCTGGGTCTGGGTGCCATGTCAGGGCCTGGCATATCATGCCGAGCTCCCCGAGCCCACCCCGACCCCCGAGCCGCTGTGGGGCACAATGGCAACTATTATTTACTGGCTGTCTGCCTCATTTCTCCACATTCATCCTGGCTGGCCATCAGAGGGCCACAGGGGGTGTGCTGCCCCCCACCCTCCCCCACCCATTCTCCCCCGTGTCATCGCTGAGGGGCGGCAGTGGCAAAACAATCTCCGGCAAGCATTTAGATCATTTATTCAGAGCGCCGGGTGTCAGCCGCAAACCAAATTGGCCACATTTGCGCGGCGGGGTCCGCTTGGCGCCTCTCCCTTCAGGTTGGCCATGCCGCCACGGAAGGTGCATCGGGCCGGGTGTCAGACGGCCTCTTCGCACACTAACACTAATGCCACATGAAGGTCTAACTGTGAGCCGCGTGAAACGGCGAAATGTATGATAAATTGACCGAGCCGGGGGTGTTATTGCTGTGAAGCACTGTGGCCGGTCCCAGGCGCTGTTGTGACCGCGCCTGTTTAGCATCATGGGAGCTGACAGTGCGCCACTGGCAGCCATGCAAGCCGGATTTATTTGCATTTTGTGCACCAATAAGCAGCAGTCACAACGCAAGCGGGGAAACCAACTAAGTTTCAGGAGCCAGTTTCGACTGGTTCTGAATACGACAGGAATTCAAGGACGTTCAGAGAGAACGGAAAAGTGGTGAATGCCCTACTCGACGGAATCTGCTGAAAAGTTTTGGTCAAATGGAGCAGAGGTTCTCAATGTGAGGTCCGTAGACCCCCAGGAGTCCTTCGGGGGGTTCCGGAGGGTCCCCAGCAAAATGATTAATTGCTCAACTAAACCGTTATATCATTTACAAGATGTTATCCCCATTAAAAGCCACTACGCCACTACGTGACCTGAAGAGGATCAGATTGAGGATCCTCGGAGTGAATAGGGCTGGAAATCCCTGTAACGGAGGACAGAGCTTAATGAAACACTGAACACCTGTTGTTCAGGTGTTTATGACCTAAAAGGTGCGAAGTCGCCCGGACAGGTCCGTTCAGAGACTAACACACTCGGGCTTGGCCTGGTTTTTCTTCTCATATTTTCCTGATGTTGACCAGCAGCCAAAGCAGTGGAGAAGAAACACCTGTCTGCTGTCGGGGGCAGATGTGAACCGTCGGAGTTGGATTCCTGGTCCTGCAGCATCAGTCCAGGCCTTTGCT
>NC_137190.1:3540810-3573310 GCF_960531495.2 Zeus faber | reverse complement strand
TGCAGAGAGCTAATCTCCCCACAGGTATTAATAAAGTAGAGATTATCATTATTATAATAAACACACAAAGTATTGCTCTCCTCCACCCGTGGAAGATGGTAGTAATCTGTGTTCATATCAATTCATATAATTTCAATGCAAGCCATTGAAATTAGCCAAGCCAAGTTGAAGCTTTGTAATGGAAAAGTCAGAGGAATGAAAAATGAAAAACTTTACTGTATATATACTGTATATATACTGTAAATTACTGCGATGCTGCTCAACAAATCAATTCATATTCTGGTGCATTTGCAGTGGTTTTGTATCTGTCGTTTGTTACCAGTAAATACAGTGTGTTCATGCACTCCCACTCCCACAGGCCGTGCAGCAGCAGAGTTCCTCGGAGACGGAAGAAGGGGGAAACGCCGCCGACGGCAGCAGCGAGGGGGAGGAGGGAGACTCATTGGAGGAGGAAGACAACAAGGAGAAGCCGAAGGGAGACAAGACGGGGGCCAAACGGAAAAAGATCGCCGGCTCCAAGGTACTACCCCCCCCCCCCCCACGGCCCACAATGCATCAGGAGCGTCTGAAAGCCAACGTGTGGCATGGACAGGAGTAAAAATAGCAGCTATTCATCTTAACTGCCATGTAACATACTTAAGGACTATTAATGCTTAAATAATGAGTTTTGGGTGTCAGAGGTGGCGGGTAGTGAGTGGTCAAATTATATCTGGACAGAAGCGATTGCCCCGCCGGGGGAAACTGCTGATCAATTTAACGTGACACCTTGGCACATTAAAGTCTTGAATGTCAATGTCATTGTACGTTGTATGAGATGGCTCGTCATAAAATCTGTTACGCAGAAAGAGAGACGTCAGCGCCAGGAACTGCTCACAATACTGAAACCCGAGGACCCGACTTTGACCGTTTCTACTGATTCTCATACGATTCCTGGGATCAGCCGTAACATGTGATCATCAGTCTGTTCCTCTGGCATCTCAGCGCTTCCTTCTGAAAAGACTTTATCTCTGCGAGGTTTCTCCCTGTGTTCGACCTCGCCATTCACCTCTAAAAGCCGCTCAGTTGTGAATGGAGCGAGCGCTGCTGCTGCTGCTGCTGCTGCTGCTGCTGCTGAAGCTGCTGCTGGTAGTGGTGGTGGTGCTGCTGCTGCTGGTGGTGGTGGGGGTGGTGGGGGTGGTGGTGCTGCTGCTGCTGCTGCTGCTGGTGGTGCTGCTGCTGCTGCTGGTGGTGGTGCTGCTGCTGCTGGTGGTGCTGATGCAGCTGGTAGTGGTGGTGGTGCTGCTGTTGCTGGTGGTGGTGGTGCTGCTGCAGCTGCTGCTGCTGGTGGTGGTGCTGCTTCTGCTGCTAGCGGTGGTGTTGGTGGTGGTGGTGGTGGTGGTGGTGCTGCTGCTGCTGCTGCTACTGCTGCTCCCGCTGATTTCAGCCCCCGCCGCTGGAAATGGAAGCAGGTTGGAGAAGTCACCCACATCCCGGCCGCTCCTCACTTAGCAACCGCTGTTGCCTAGCAACTGGGCTCAATTACCCGCCACACATGTGGTGCATCTGAAGGAATGTAGGGTTTTTCCTTTTTTTTTTTTTTTTCAGGAGATATCCACTGATCCAAGACAATCCTGTCACATCCACAATAGGCTGGCGGAGGGGGCTGCATCGGTTAGAAAATTGCATTACATGTACTTTTCCTTTTTAGGGGATTTTGGGAGAGATAGCGTCTTAATCCCCTCGTTTTACATCATCCTCCTTGATCAACTAGTGTGGAAGTGAGTGTACTTGATGTGCTTTTAGAAACGTTGACAGTGAAAAGAAAACGTCTGTCTTGTTCGCTGCTGGTTCTAATAAACCCCAATTGCACGATAAAGAAGTGTACACTGATTAACATGGTACACTGTCACAGTTTGTGTGTTTTAACCATGTATTTAACAGCTTCAATCACATTATTTTAATCTCCTTATCTGCCGTAATAACACGATACAAAACCTTATATATTATGTGTGAAAAGTGAATCAGGCGTCGGCTTAAAACCCACACGCTGCCCAGCCGTGTGCTGTGGATCTGATCTGTGCTCTGCGTTCTGTGCTGCAGAAGTCGTCCAAGCCGTCGAGGATCTCCTCCGGGGAGGAGGACCTGGAGAAGGACGGGAAGGAGGAGGACCAGAAGAGCGGCTCCGAGGGAGGAGACGCCGACAACGACATCATGGAAAACGCCACCGACAACAAGGTGCTTCCGCAACACGTCACGATGGCCTTTCTTATGACATCATTATTACTACATCATGCACATATCGCTACTCACATCGTTATCAGCCTCGCAGTTCCGGTTTCTCTGCCCTGATCTGGTTCCTCTGGATGGAGTGCTCGGTGTTGCGGTACTCCTGAAAGTTTCAAGTAAGAAATAAGTGGCTGTGATGTGCTTGTTGCTAAGCGACCTCTGTAGATCAATCACTCCAAAAAGAAAAGTGATTTGGTTTCATAACAGCAGCCGGGAGCGTTTAATAAAATTCATGAAGAACTCTTACCAATTGGACGGCCCGGCAATATTGGAGCTACATTTTAACCGATCAAAAAATGTAAATTGTACAAAAGATATATATTTGTTTAAAATGCATAGTTTGTACTGCTTTTTTGAGCTATTATTTTTCGGTCAGTTATTTTGTATGGGCCCCTATTTTGGGTTCTATTATTGTTATTAGGAGACCAGTCAGCTGGATGCCCTATCGTTATTGCTTGGGAAAAATTCTGAGAATTTTTCAGGCTAAAATGATTTGAAACAGAAGAAAAGTCAGAAGCTACGAACACGGTTGACATCTCCTTAGAAGCGCTAGGTCACAAACATCTTGTGGTTTACGTTTCATCCAAATGGATCCACATACGGCGCAGAAATGAGTGGGAAACAGACCAGACTTGACCATAAGTATTCAGGTGGTCGTGCTTGACCCACACGCCACTGTTCATAAATAAAATGAACAGCATGAGATTCACAGTTAGATGCTTTATGACATCATCATACTATTGACTATAAATGTGTAGGTTCTGATTCAGGATGTACCTAGGCACCGTGTCCAGTGTGTGGTGTAGACTCCTTTGCTCTGTAGTGGTTAAGATTACAAATGAGGTGCATGGGTGTAGATTTATGTACCTTCTTAACTGGGAGATGTCTGTGGATCTGTTCCATTGAAATCTCTTTGGTCCTCATTACTTTGACGGATTCATGAAAAATATGACCGTCCACAAAAACTTGTGACCACTTCGAGTCGAGTGCACTCGAATGTACAAGTGAGTGATTTGTTCACGATCCACCAGGCATCAGAAAAATAGAAGCCGTGCTAATTACTCACAGAAATACCACATAGTTTTTTGTATTTCATGGAAATTATTATTATTATTATGAATAATAATAATAATAGTAATAATAATAATAATAATAATAATAATAATAATAATCCATTGATATTTGATCTCTAATACTGTAAAAAATATATGTTGACATATGCTGATATATGATACATTTAATAGTATCACACAGGGAAGCAGTTATGTCAGGCAGGTCCAGGAGCCTGATGCTCTTTGAATCCACATTATTCATAGAAATATGTGTCAGGATTTGGAAGATTTTGAAATTGTCAACAACATCTTATCCCGTCACAACAAACCAGACTGGGCTTCACTGATGACTGGCGTTGACATTTTCCCAGACTGACAGTCAGTTAATCCCTTGATGTATTTTCTTGACGTTCCCCAGAACCAGCTGCTCAGAGAAGAACATTAGAGCAGAGGAGACGTTGCGACGTTGATACGTTGCGGCTACAACAGGTTTGTTCCATCAGCTCCATCTTCTGGCCTCCACCATCAGCACCACCCTCGGCTGGACTCACACCAGGGATGCACCGATCACCACGGGAATTCGGATCAGAGAGAGAGCGATAGGAGGCCGTCACCCGGATAAAATAATGTCCGTCAACAAGGGCCAAAGAAGAAGATAAGATCAGATATTTAGAAAATGAAATGTTCAAATCGTTTTTGTAAAGTGGTTTCCTTTTGTTATAGGGGTGTCAAACCACATCTGGCCCACGGGACAATTGAATTCAGCCCGCTTCATGTTTATAATATATTGTTAAATACGGCCAAATACGTTTCAAAATCAAAATGCTTAATTAATTCATGCAATTTTACTGAACGTTTTCAGAATATAAAACAGAATGAAACAGAATATAACAAAGATTTATTTATTGTCACTTGTCTATTTGTTACGAATCAACAGGTAATTAAAAAATATATATGTTTCCTCCCTTGATGTTCAATGTGGCCCCCATGTATTTTGAGTTTGAGACCCCTGGTTGAGTGGCCACTACTAAATACTATACTACTATACTACTATAACTAATAATATGAAACCACTATTTTTCAGTGACAGTAACTGGTACTAAATGTACATTTGATTTGCATTCTTCAAAAGCTTCAATTTATTCCCTAAAATCAGTTGTAATTTCCCAATAAAGAAGTGATTACCCTGCATGCCCACTGAACACATCCTCAGACCCTCCGTTTCTTTTTGGGTTTTTTTCTCCAAACTAAACTGTTGATGGGGGGGGGGCGAGGGTCTCTCCCACAGCTTTAAATAACCAAACACATGTAGAATAATCATGGACCAGTATTTATACCTGAGTAGAATCATCCTTCATCACGAACATGTTTGACGAGGCCTCGGGACGCCGTGTGAATATTTACTCTCTTACAGTCTATGATATGTGTGTTTTGGGGTGTCGCAGTGTACTGATCGCTCTAGTCGTAGCTTGAAGTTGCTTTTTATCGGGAGGTGACGGCGAGGGGCTGGCGTGGAAACCCGTCGCCGCTCACGCGTACGCGCAGGTGACCCGAAAAGTGAGGAACGGGGGAAGCGCGTAGATCAATGTATGACGTGTCGTGCACAAGCGGGTTACACATGGTAACCCGTATTTTTAGAGGAAAAGTGTTCTCTCCGTTCTGTGTATCTGTGGAATACGTCTCTGTATATTTACATCCATTTTTATAGCGGCATGCTCAAGCTCTTATTCTCAAAACAGGTCGAATGGACGGAGGAGCCCGTTGACCCTCGGTTCTCAAATATACAACACGGACGCATCTGGAGATGGATTTTACTCTGAAATATGGCGAAAAAACTCCAGATCTTAATATAGATGCAGCACTTGGCTGCGGTGATACCATTTTAAATTGCCAAACTTCCTTGTGTCCATCTTTTTTTGGTGATCGTTGATCACATTTGATTGGTTGGAGAACGGGACAACGCAGCCCCGTCTTTGACAATGTGCCGTTGCCTTTGTTTGATTCCATAGTTGTCTTTGTTAAATTCAGGCCTATTTATTTTTTAATGATAGTTGGTTAGGATACTGTCTGGATGTAAGACCATGTATTTTTATTTGCCAATATTTTTTATCTTTGTTATGCTGGTATTTTGAACATATTTTACATTTTCAAAGTTTGTAGTCTACTGGTTTTGCTGTTTATGGACAGAACTTTTACAGAATAAACTCATTGGAATGCATCGAGTGTCGGTCATCGTTTTTAACAACCACAGAAAACTGTCTCTTAAACCCATTTGGTAATAATGGGTTTTTAACTGCGATTGAATTGTTACTGAATCTGTGACGACCATTTGGAATTGTTGCAGGGAAGGTTTAATCAAAGTTTCATTTATCACAAAAACTGAGGGCGATGCTGCATTCATACTTTTTAAACACCTTGCCCCTAACAATGTGGAAGTCTTCACACTGTTTGACCTAATCTAAAGAGTTTTCACGCATTTGTTGGCTTTATAATTGAGCTTTCACCAGATTTTTACCTGTTTTCCTCTAAAATACATCAAAGCGAGCCGCGTTGATCATCTTTAAATTATTAAAATAATTATTCAATATGTAGGTATAATTTGCCGCCATTATTGCAAAAGCATCACAGGATTATTTTGGGTTATTTTGTGATAATGAGCAGCTGGCAGAACATTGTCCTACTTCCTACATGGCTAATTAAATCAAATAGTACATTGATATGAAATATAGATCTGCATTTATTTTATCATTTGAATGCTTCATCAATAAAGCTTGTCTAGTTTCAAGCGTCCGCTAAGACAAATGGTCCACAGCAACGTCGCTCACACTGAGTGACACGGAGATATGAATCCGGGCAGAGAAGTGGTTGCACGTGGCAACAGTCATTGTTAACAGACGGCGTTCATTATTCACAAATGACTGACCGCTGATTGCCCGATCACAACTGAGCGTTCCACAGAGCTGCGTGATAAAATAATATAATAAACAGACAGTGTCTTCAACAGGAGTGTTCTCACCATTTTTTAACTGAAAACCTCAGTTTTTGTGCTGGTTCTCGGTCCAACAGAAATGACACCTGTGCGTCCAGAACAACTGCTATTTCCCACCTCGAAATCTAAAAACCGACTCGAACTCAGCACGGAGTCCCGTCTCTCCCACGGGACTCGAACTCAGCACGGGGAAACCGTCTCTCCCACGGGACTCGAACTCAGCACGGAGAACCCGTCTCTCCCACGGGACTCGAACTCAGCACGGGGAACCCGTCTCTCCCACGGGACTCGAACTCAGCACGGGGAACCCGTCTCTCCCACGGGACTCGAACTCAGCACGGGGAACCCGTCTCTCCCACGGGACTCGAACTCAGCACGGGGAACCCGTCTCTCCCACGGGACTCGAACTCAGCACGGAGAACCCGTCTCTCCCACGGGACTCGAACTCAGCACGGGGAACCCGTCTCTCCCACGGGACTCGAACTCAGCACGGGGAACCCGTCTCTCCCACGGGACTCGAACTCAGCACGGAGAACCCGTCTCTCCCACGGGACTCGAACTCAGCACGGAGAACCCGTCTCTCCCACGGGACTCGAACTCAGCACGGGGAACCCGTCTCTCCCACGGGACTCGAACTCAGCACGGGGAACCCGTCTCTCCCACGGGACTCGAACTCAGCACGGAGAACCCGTCTCTCCCACGGGACTCGAACTCAGCACGGAGAACCCGTCTCTCCCACAGCACGGAGAACCCGTCTCTCCCACGGGACTCGAACTCAGCACGTGGAACCCGTCTCTCCCACGGGACTCGAACTCAGCACGGAGAACCCGTCTCTCCCACAGCACGGAGAACCCGTCTCTCCCACGGGACTCGAACTCAGCACGGAGAACCCGTCTCTCCCACGGGAATCGAACTCAGCACGGAGAACCCGTCTCTCCCACGGGACTCGAACTCAGCACGGAGAACCCGTCTCTCCCACAGCACGGAGAACCCGTCTCTCCCACGGGACTCGAACTCAGCACGGAGAACCCGTCTCTCCCACAGCACGGAGAACCCGTCTCTCCCACGGGACTCGAACTCAGCAGGGAGAACCCGTCTCTCCCACGGGACTCGAACTCAGCACGGGGAACCCGTCTCTCCCACGGGACTCGAACTCAGCACGGAGAACCCGTCTCTCCCACGGGACTCGAACTCAGCACGGGGAACCCGTCTCTCCCACGGGACTCGAACTCAGCACGGGGAACCCGTCTCTCCCACGGGACTCGAACTCAGCACGGAGAACCCGTCTCTCCCACGGGACTCGAACTCAGCACGGGGAACCCGTCTCTCCCACGGGACTCGAACTCAGCACGGAGAACCCGTCTCTCCCACGGGACTCGAACTCAGCACGGAGAACCCGTCTCTCCCACGGGACTCGAACTCAGCACGGAGAACCCGTCTCTCCCACAGCACGGAGAACCCGTCTCTCCCACGGGACTCGAACTCAGCACGAGGAACCCGTCTCTCCCACGGGACTCGAACTCAGCACGAGGAACCTTTCTCTCCCACGGGACTCGAACTCAGCACGGAGAACCCGTCTCTCCCACGGGACTCGAACTCAGCACGGAGAACCCGTCTCTCCCACGGGACTCGAACTCAGCACGGAGAACCCGTCTCTCCCACGGGACTCGAACTCAGCACGGAGAACCCGTCTCTCCCACGGGACTCGAACTCAGCACGGGGAACCCGTCTCTCCCACGGGACTCGAACTCAGCACGGAGAACCCGTCTCTCCCACGGGACTCGAACTCAGCACGGGGAACCCTGTCTCTCCCACGGGACTCGAACTCAGCACGGGGAACCCGTCTCTCCCACGGGACTCGAACTCAGCACGGAGAACCCGTCTCTCCCACGGGACTCGAACTCAGCACGGGGAACCCGTCTCTCCCACGGGACTCGAACTCAGCACGGAGAACCCGTCTCTCCCACGGGACTCGAACTCAGCACGGGGAACCCGTCTCTCCCACGGGACTCGAACTCAGCACGGAGAACCCGTCTCTCCCACGGGACTCGAACTCAGCACGGAGAACCCGTCTCTCCCACGGGACTCGAACTCAGCACGGGGAACCCGTCTCTCCCACGGGACTCGAACTCAGCACGGAGAACCCGTCTCTCCCACAGCACGGAGAACCCGTCTCTCCCACGGGACTCGAACTCAGCACGGGGAACCCGTCTCTCCCACGGGACTCGAACTCAGCACGGAGAACCCGTCTCTCCCACGGGACTCGAACTCAGCACGGAGAACCCGTCTCTCCCACGGGACTCGAACTCAGCACGGGGAACCCGTCTCTCCCACGGGACTCGAACTCAGCACGGAGAACCCGTCTCTCCCACGGGACTCGAACTCAGCACGGGGAACCCGTCTCTCCCACGGGACTCGAACTCAGCACGGAGAACCCGTCTCTCCCACAGCACGGAGAACCCGTCTCTCCCACGGGACTCGAACTCAGCACGGGGAACCCGTCTCTCCCACGGGACTCGAACTCAGCACGGAGAACCCGTCTCTCCCACGGGACTCGAACTCAGCACGGGGAACCCTGTCTCTCCCACGGGACTCGAACTCAGCACGGGGAACCCGTCTCTCCCACGGGACTCGAACTCAGCACGGAGAACCCGTCTCTCCCACGGGACTCGAACTCAGCACGGGGAACCCGTCTCTCCCACGGGACTCGAACTCAGCACGGGGAACCCGTCTCTCCCACGGGACTCGAACTCAGCACGGAGAACCCGTCTCTCCCACGGGACTCGAACTCAGCACGGGGAACCCGTCTCTCCCACGGGACTCGAACTCAGCACGGAGAACCCGTCTCTCCCACGGGACTCGAACTCAGCACGGAGAACCCGTCTCTCCCACGGGACTCGAACTCAGCACGGGGAACCCGTCTCTCCCACGGGACTCGAACTCAGCACGGAGAACCCGTCTCTCCCACAGCACGGAGAACCCGTCTCTCCCACGGGACTCAAACTCAGCACGGGGAACCCGTCTCTCCCACGGGACTCGAACTCAGCACGGAAAACCCGTCTCTCCCACGGGACTCGAACTCAGCACGGAGAACCCGTCTCTCCCACGGGACTCGAACTCAGCACGGGGAACCCGTCTCTCCCACGGGACTCGAACTCAGCACGGAGAACCCGTCTCTCCCACGGGACTCGAACTCAGCACGGAGAACCCGTCTCTCCCACGGGACTCGAACTCAGCACGGAGAACCCGTCTCTCCCACAGCACGGAGAACCCGTCTCTCCCACGGGACTCGAACTCAGCACGGGGAACCCGTCTCTCCCACGGGACTCGAACTCAGCACGGAGAACCCGTCTCTCCCACGGGACTCGAACTCAGCACGGAGAACCCGTCTCTCCCACGGGACTCGAACTCAGCACGGGGAACCCGTCTCTCCCACGGGACTCGAACTCAGCACGGGGAACCCGTCTCTCCCACGGGACTCGAACTCAGCACGGAGAACCCGTCTCTCCCACGGGACTCGAACTCAGCACGGGGAACCCGTCTCTCCCACGGGACTCGAACTCAGCACGGAGAACCCGTCTCTCCCACGGGACTCGAACTCAGCACGGGGAACCCTGTCTCTCCCACGGGACTCGAACTCAGGACGGGGAACCCGTCTCTCCCACGGGACTCGAACTCAGCACGGAGAACCCGTCTCTCCCACGGGACTCGAACTCAGCACGGGGAACCCGTCTCTCCCACGGGACTCGAACTCAGCACGGGGAACCCGTCTCTCCCACGGGACTCGAACTCAGCACGGGGAACCCGTCTCTCCCACGGGACTCGAACTCAGCACGGAGAACCCGTCTCTCCCACGGGACTCGAACTCAGCACGGGGAACCCGTCTCTCCCACGGGACTCGAACTCAGCACGGAGAACCCGTCTCTCCCACGGGACTCGAACTCAGCACGGAGAACCCGTCTCTCCCACGGGACTCGAACTCAGCACGGGGAACCCGTCTCTCCCACAGCACGGAGAACCGTCTCTCCCACGGGACTCGAACTCAGCACGGGGAACCCGTCTCTCCCACGGGACTCGAACTCAGCACGGAGAACCCGTCTCTCCCACGGGACTCGAACTCAGCACGGAGAACCCGTCTCTCCCACGGGACTCGAACTCAGCACGGGGAACCCGTCTCTCCCACGGGACTCGAACTCAGCACGGAGAACCCGTCTCTCCCACGGGACTCGAACTCAGCACGGGGAACCCGTCTCTCCCACGGGACTCGAACTCAGCACGGAGAACCCGTCTCTCCCACAGCACGGAGAACCCGTCTCTCCCACGGGACTCGAACTCAGCACGGGGAACCCGTCTCTCCCACGGGACTCGAACTCAGCACGGGGAACCCGTCTCTCCCACGGGACTCGAACTCAGCACGGGGAACCCGTCTCTCCCACGGGACTCGAACTCAGCACGGGGAACCCGTCTCTCCCACGGGACTCGAACTCAGCACGGAGAACCCGTCTCTCCCACAGCACGGAGAACCCGTCTCTCCCACGGGACTCGAACTCAGCACGGGGAACCCGTCTCTCCCACGGGACTCGAACTCAGCACGGAGAACCCGTCTCTCCCACGGGACTCGAACTCAGCACGGGGAACCCTGTCTCTCCCACGGGACTCGAACTCAGCACGGGGAACCCGTCTCTCCCACGGGACTCGAACTCAGCACGGAGAACCCGTCTCTCCCACGGGACTCGAACTCAGCACGGGGAACCCGTCTCTCCCACGGGACTCGAACTCAGCACGGAGAACCCGTCTCTCCCACGGGACTCGAACTCAGCACGGGGAACCCGTCTCTCCCACGGGACTCGAACTCAGCACGGAGAACCCGTCTCTCCCACGGGACTCGAACTCAGCACGGGGAACCCTGTCTCTCCCACGGGACTCGAACTCAGCACGGGGAACCCGTCTCTCCCACGGGACTCGAACTCAGCACGGAGAACCCGTCTCTCCCACGGGACTCGAACTCAGCACGGGGAACCCGTCTCTCCCACGGGACTCGAACTCAGCACGGGGAACCCGTCTCTCCCACGGGACTCGAACTCAGCACGGAGAACCCGTCTCTCCCACGGGACTCGAACTCAGCACGGAGAACCCGTCTCTCCCACGGGACTCGAACTCAGCACGGGGAACCCGTCTCTCCCACGGGACTCGAACTCAGCACGGAGAACCCGTCTCTCCCACGGGACTCGAACTCAGCACGGGGAACCCGTCTCTCCCACGGGACTCGAACTCAGCACGGGGAACCCGTCTCTCCCACGGGACTCGAACTCAGCACGGAGAACCCGTCTCTCCCACGGGACTCGAACTCAGCACGGGGAACCCGTCTCTCCCACGGGACTCGAACTCAGCACGGGGAACCCGTCTCTCCCACGGGACTCGAACTCAGCACGGAGAACCCGTCTCTCCCACGGGACTCGAACTCAGCACGGGGAACCCGTCTCTCCCACGGGACTCGAACTCAGCACGGGGAACCCGTCTCTCCCACGGGACTCGAACTCAGCACGGAGAACCCGTCTCTCCCACGGGACTCGAACTCAGCACGGGGAACCCGTCTCTCCCACGGGACTCGAACTCAGCACGGAGAACCCGTCTCTCCCACGGGACTCGAACTCAGCACGGAGAACCCGTCTCTCCCACGGGACTCGAACTCAGCACGGGGAACCCGTCTCTCCCACGGGACTCGAACTCAGCACGGAGAACCCGTCTCTCCCACGGGACTCGAACTCAGCACGGGGAACCCGTCTCTCCCACGGGACTCGAACTCAGCACGGAGAACCCGTCTCTCCCACGGGACTCGAACTCAGCACGGAGAACCCGTCTCTCCCACGGGACTCGAACTCAGCACGGGGAACCCGTCTCTCCCACGGGACTCGAACTCAGCACGGAGAACCCGTCTCTCCCACGGGACTCGAACTCAGCACGGGGAACCCGTCTCTCCCACGGGACTCGAACTCAGCACGGAGAACCCGTCTCTCCCACGGGACTCGAACTCAGCACGGAGAACCCGTCTCTCCCACGGGACTCGAACTCAGCACGGGGAACCCGTCTCTCCCACGGGACTCGAACTCAGCACGGAGAACCCGTCTCTCCCACGGGACTCGAACTCAGCACGGAGAACCCGTCTCTCCCACGGGACTCGAACTCAGCACGGGGAACCCGTCTCTCCCACGGGACTCGAACTCAGCACGGAGAACCCGTCTCTCCCACGGGACTCGAACGTGGCGCAGACACGCGCTACGTGCGTGCGCATGCGCAGTGGGAGCCCAAATCCGCGCCGAAAAGGAAAGGTTCCAGGGCTGCGCAGCACCGGGGGCATCAGCACAACTACGGTTTAACCTGCCGCCCATCCCCGCGACCCTGCGTTCGGGCACCGTAACCTCCTGCTGCGGCGGACGCTGAGCTCGGAACATGGCGGACAAAGAGGGTATGGTAGCCGGAGCGCGGCGGCCCGTTCCCCGTTCCTTGCGGCTTTGTGTGCGCGGTGCTGTGTGATGGTGGCGCTGGTTAGCTTAGCATGCTAGCTCCCCGCCGTCACACAGTTAGCTTAGCATGCGACCGTTCTGTCCAGATAGTGGATAGAACGGTCTCAGCAGCTCACAACGAAACAGTATTAAAATAATAACAAAAATGTAAAACAAGAAAGTATATGGCAATATATGAACATTTTGAAAATATGCTGTGAGCCAAACAGTTATCTGTACACACTAAAAGTGCCACAATATACACTAAACCTACCTATAAACAACATTAGAAAGAAGGGTCACAGAAAAACAAAAGATGAAAGTGAAAACCACCAAGATAATGAAGAGGTCAAGTCCAAAAGTGAAATGTTCGGTCCTGTACAATAACTTCTGGAGAACCTGGTGATGTACACCACACCTGACAGTAAATATAATAAACCTTCAACTGTAAATACAGTGTTGGCAATAAGCCTATAAACCAAATAATTCCACATTTAACGTAGATTTCTTTAATTACAAGTTCACATTCTGGTGTTTGTCGAACTGTTTAATTTTTGATTTTTTCAAGCGGAGCCTTCCTCACCAGGAAATAAGACGGTTCTGCTGTCAGTTCCCCATACTGACAGGGTGTCTCCAGGTCCTTTAAAAAGTCTTAAATCAACAAATCAAGCCATTAAATAGTCTCAAACCTGAATTGGTGACGTCTTAATTCCAGCATAAACACTTTGTCAGATGTTTTATTGATTTGCTTACCTGTCTGGAGGTCTGTCAGTAACTCCGTTTATATTTATTCCAGTTCCTACTCTCATATATTGTTATCTGACATAATTAAAGGAAACGCTTCTAATAAAAGTTAATAGAATCATCTAGTTCATAATTTTCCCTGTTTCTATCTAATACTTTAATACAAAATATATAGTTCTTACCTTATTAAAGTTTCCCTTAAACCCTCTTTATAAGTATTATACCTGTGATACCTGCAAACACCCTGTGCAGGTTTTATAGCTTGACTCTACTCTTGCACCAGGACAGGGTTGGAAAACATTGCATAGAATGCAGCAGAAAGGTGATAATTTATAAAACATTAAGGCTACAGCTATGAATGGAGTAAAAGTCCCCCCCCCCTGTATTTTGAATCAACAATCTGGCTTTGGTACCCCAGACCTATCCCACTTCCAGCTGCTAACCTGTTTCTGCCTCTCTCCGTCCAGTGTATGACGATGCGGTGGAGGAGAGGGTGATCAACGAGGAGTACAAGATCTGGAAAAAGAACACGCCGTTCCTCTACGACCTGGTCATGACGCACGCGCTGGAGTGGCCCAGCCTCACCGTGCAGTGGCTGCCCGATGTCAGCAGGTGAGCGGACGATGTTCTGCTTCATGGGTCATCGACTACATTTGTCCAAGGGCCAGAATTCTTCAAAGCAGACACTGTGGGGGCCAGACTTGTAAATTAAAAAAACATGTATTTTGGCTTCATTAGCCTATTATTGTTTAATTGTTTCCACTTTCTTCCAAAATTAATGTTAATTCTATTTGCCTATATCAGTGTGATCACTCATAACGCCTATACTGCAACCAGCCACCAGGGGGTGGTGGAGATCTTTTGGTGTCACTTTTGGGGAGCTGTCATGTCTCCATCAATGGTTTGACACTATTATGTAGTGTCCTGATTGGTGGACTTGCAGGAAGTCTTTTGGAGTCTTTTGAGTTGTTTGTCAGGCAAGCAAAAATGTCACTCTCAAAGAGCCTAAAGTGAAAAGTTGATGTTGAAAACAGCAGCTTTGATGAAGAATGGACTGATAAGTACACATTCATCTTGCTAACTTTCAGTAATGCTAAACCTGTTTGCCTCATTTGCAATTAAACTGTTGCTGTTGTAGGACAATACAATCTTAGGCGTCACCATCACACAAGATATGCAACTTTCAAAGAGTCCTATCCTGATATCCTCTTGAAATAAAATTCATTTCTGGGGGGAAAACAAAACACCAATTACAGTTTTCAGATTTCCCGTGAACGCAGCATCACTTCAGAGTTTGTCAATCAGCCATTCAATCAGTGTGGTAAACCTTGCCGTCTGTTCAGAATCTGAAAATGTAATCCAACCAAGACTTTTTAACAAAGCTCAAACTGTACTGCAATACAAAAAGAAGTTAAACTTCAGTCAAGACATTGACGACTGTATTTTTTTCCCTTAAAAGGAAGACAAACTTAAAAAATAAACCACGGACATTAGATATAACCCCAAAAATCAAATGTCCCTTTTCATGATATCGCATGTGGTCCGAGCTGTTCTTTACTCTGTCGCCCCCTGCAGGCCGGAGGGGAAGGACTACGCCGTGCACCGCCTGGTCCTGGGGACCCACACGTCAGACGAGCAGAACCACTTGGTCATCGCCAGCGTCCAGGTTCCCAACGACGACGCACAGTTCGACGCCTCGCACTACGACAGCGAGAAAGGAGGTAAACAGAGCCAGCTCCACGAGGCCTGTATCCATTCAGAGACGCACACTAAAGAAATGAAGGTTTTGTTGTACCTGTTCTGATAGATAGTAGAATATCTCTCACAATACAATACAAACAACTTTATTCATCCCACTAAGAGCAATTCGTTTGGAGCAGCTTGTGGTACACACGATGAAATGACATACTGCTCAAACAAACTTGATAAACACAATAAAAAGATCAAACATTCACCAAACATATTCATCACCACGTCTTCCTATTGAGATTGTAAACATTACAAAACTGTGTTTAGTTCAAAAGTGGAATGAAATTTGAGTAACGAGCTGTGAGGTCCTCGGTGCTGAACCTGTTTCTTTGTCCTCCAGCAGGTACGTTGACGTGCGTCAGGCTGAGCACGGCACTGCCGATGCTGCTTGTACTAGAGGTAGTATTGGGTATTGGTTTGCAAACCGCTGATGATCTAAAGGTACGGTTGACGTCTAATTTATAGTTACTGAACGCGGTTTTCAAAACATCAGTATGATTCAGTTCTGTAACCACACAAATAGTAAAGGGATGAATGCAAACGGTTGAGTACCTCTGCTCGAGGGTGAAACGAGACTTAGCTCATAGTTGACACAGTATTTTTACCTACATTTGAATGGAAACAAATGACTGTAGGGGATTCCTTCTTTATAACTTCATACTAAATACCCCAAGACAATGAATTTGAGTATAACTACTTATTCTGGTTTCTTCTACTAGTTTCTCTTTCGTACATAGTTTCAAGTGCAACTAATACAACCTCTTTTATGAAGTAAATGACCTTTCAAAAGCAGACGCTCGGGGCTAAATAACTCCCATTAACTCTTCCTGTCTCCACCCCCTCTCAGAGTTCGGTGGCTTCGGCTCCGTCAGCGGGAAAATTGAGATTGAGATCAAGATCAACCACGAGGGCGAGGTGAACCGGGCGCGCTACATGCCCCAGAACCCCTGCATCATCGCCACCAAGACCCCCACCTCCGACGTCCTGGTGTTTGACTACACCAAGCACCCGTCCAAACCCGGTCAGTGGGGTTGCGCTGCGGTGCAGCCGTTCACCACGAGAGAGAGCTCGGCTTTCTTTCCGGTTGCCCATCCTCCCTATTTGACACAGTTAGTGAGTTAGTGCGAATCCCTAATGCTCTTCAGTTCACACCCAGCAGCGCTGACGTTAAACACCAGAACAGTACTCTGACATTAACTAATTGATCTGTGATTACCACCAAATATTTATATTTTTAAATTCATGTAAAGATATTCACATTCAATTTATTAGTGGTATTTTCTTGCGATATAATTCTTTGAATATAGTGTAATATAATTTGAAAATGTATTGCCACAGAACTAAGCTCTATATTTGTACAAAGGGTGTTTCAGCCTTATTTGTAATGTCCACGTTTGAAGCGTGTTTTTTTTTTTTTACATTATTTTTGTCTTTCTGTTTAAATAAAGTGTGTGTGTGTGTGTGTGTGTGTGTGTGTGTGTGTGTGTGTGTGTGTGTGTGTGTGTGTGTGTGTGTGTGTGTGTGTGTGTGTGTGTGTGTGTGTGTGTGTGTGTGTGTGTGTGTGTGTGTGTGTGTCCTCAGACCCCAGTGGGGAGTGCAGTCCAGACCTGAGGCTGCGGGGTCACCAGAAGGAGGGCTACGGTCTGTCCTGGAACCCCAACCTGAGCGGGAACCTGCTCAGCGCATCCGACGACCATGTGAGTTCCAGCTGAATCCACGTTCATTTTGCTCTGAACGTAAATGTCGAGCATTCTTCTTCTTCTTTTTCTTCTTTTGAGCGGCAGGAACATGACTCCATCCATCTCCGTTCTCCCCTTCTTTCCAGACGATTTGCCTGTGGGACATCGGTGCAGGACCCAAGGAGGGGAAGATCGTGGATGCTAAGACCATCTTCACGGGCCACACGGCCGTGGTGGAGGACGTGTCCTGGCACCTGCTCCACGAGTCGCTGTTCGGATCCGTGGCCGACGACCAGAAGCTTATGATGTGAGTGGAGCATCTGAACCGCCCCCAAACCGCTGACCTCCTCATTCTGACCCAGGGTCACAAACACGGTAGAACAAGTCAAACGGAGAGTGAGTCGAGGGCGGCGATTTCCAAACAGGGGTTTGTTTCCTCCCAAGGCGTCCTTGAAGGAGTTGCATGGGGGTCCGCGGCAAAATGATTTGTTTTCAGAATCTCTTTTCTAAGCATTTAATGCATTATTTGTTTCACAAAATGTGAAACCTCACCGTCACTAATGAAGTGAATTTTATTTTTGCTTTGAAATTTGCCATTTTTTATGTTAACATTATAATTGTGTAGCGTAGCTTTGAACTCCACACAAGAGTTTATTAGAGTCGGGTCATGGATTTACCTGAAGGCGTCCCCAAACGCGGGTGGGGCTGCAAAGAGTAACATGTTGTATTTCTGAAACTTGGTGACAGTCTGATGTTAAAACAAAGCAGTGAATAAATCAATGGCTGGACATGATAACACACAGCCGATTCCAAACCAGGTTATTCTAAATGAGTGTCACCTTTTATACCAGTACATGAAGTTGGCACCCAGGAGTGAGTTGTGAGTGCTGTGTGGGAAGCGGTCTTGCTTCGTCCTCGTATCTGTTTCCGTACTGTTGTGGCTCGGAGTCACAATAACGACCAAGCTGTTTGTTGGTTTTGCAGCTGGGACACTCGCTCCAACAACACGTCCAAGCCCAGCCACTCGGTGGACGCTCACACCGCAGAAGTCAACTGCCTGAGCTTCAACCCCTACAGCGAGTTCATCCTGGCCACCGGCTCCGCTGACAAGGTGCGGCCCCGGGGCCGAGGCTTCCACTCAAATATAGAGGGTAGCGACCAGAGCAAACCGTGTGTCGCTCACTTCACTGCCAGAGCAATGCATTCTGGGAGACATTTACTGCCACCGCTTGAAAGCGGCTTCCTGGTTTCAACAAGATCGGTCTGTGGCGTCACACGATTTACAAAACTAGAGCTTTCACAATTATTATTGACCGTCTTTCCCCAAGGAGTGACCGGAGCTTTTATTGACCTGGACTGCAGAGGGAACCAGGCTTTTATTAGAAGAAGGTTTTGTATTTAATTCCTTCTGTTCAATAAGTCTACTTGATCATGTTTTAGTATGAATTTTTAAATAAAACTTCCATCTGGATGCCGTGCAAACACATGGAACACATGAAAAGAGAGAGCGAGCTTGCAGCCACTCGTGGTCCGCTGATGCGGTTCTTCAATGACTGGTGCTGGTCTCCAGAGCAGGGGGGGGGGCGGTATATAACGCTGATGTCATCATCTTTTTTATTTGAAACATTTTTTGCATCCGATACAATTTTTCAACAATTTAATGATAACAAATGAGACACAAAATGGCTGAACTTAAATGAGCATTTATTTAACACTAATGTTATTGTTTGCATTGTTTCTGCCCTGGGACTGAGGGGATTAAATCAATGTTTGAGAGGAAGGTTTACTGTGTACCAGGATTTTATTTTCCGGTCCCAATAAGTTGCTCTTCTGCAACAAGTCAAAGTAGATTATTTGATGTTGCTTTTACAGTTTATAAAATAAACAAAACAAGGGAATTAAAGTGTCTATCACAACTATTTTCATGACAACTCGTCAACTAAAATGACTTGATTGTGACGACTCCGTTCTAGACTCTGGGAAAGTTGCAGCATTTTACATTTCCTCACGCCTGGGAATGTTGTCGATTATATACAATAACAACATATGAATAATAATAATAATAATGCCTCTGGATGTTCCTTCATCAGACTGTTGCATTGTGGGATCTCAGGAACCTCAAGCTGAAGCTCCACTCCTTCGAGTCGCACAAAGACGAGATCTTCCAGGTGAGCGGCGTGGGCGTCGGGGCGCAGGCCGGGTTTCCCGCCGCGGCGCGGCTTCGCTTGTCGTCTTCCCGTGGCGGTGACGGGGTTTCTGCTTTCGTTCCAGGTGCAGTGGTCTCCTCACAACGAGACCATCCTGGCCTCCAGCGGCACCGACCGACGCCTCAACGTCTGGGACCTGAGGTGGCGTTTCAAACTGTTTGGTCGCCGGGTTTTGGCTCGGTGTTGTGGCTTCGTCTTCACGGTGTTTGTTTGGTGTTTCTGCAGTAAAATTGGGGAGGAGCAGTCGGCGGAGGACGCGGAGGACGGACCTCCAGAGCTGCTGGTGAGCATGTTTTTATCGTTTTTAATATTCTTAATGTTTTCATATTTTTAATGTTTTTTGATGCTTGTTTTTTATGTTTATAATATTCTTCATGTTATAAATGTTTGTTTTTATGGTTTTTTTAATGCTTGTTTTTTATGTTTATAATATCTTTAATGTTTTAAATGTGTTTTCATGTTTTATAATATTCTTAATGTTTATGTTTTTTATGTCGTCTTTGTAAATATGTTTTCTCACAGAAGACACTCGACCTTGAATATTGATTGTGGGGATTGTGAGATTTGTGCTGTTAATCAAGGTTCAAGTTCACTTTTTAAGTTACTATAAAATCAGTATGATTTTGGGAGGGTTTATTGGTCAGAATCAGAAATACTTTAATATTCCCAGGGGGAAATTACCTAAAACGTACCTATGTAAGTATTTTGGGATTCACTATTAAGAGGCTGCAGATTTAGTTTTTCCTGGTTTTTCCCTCTCCTCCGTCTCAGTTCATCCACGGCGGCCACACCGCCAAGATCTCTGACTTCTCCTGGAACCCCAACGAGCCCTGGGTGATCTGCTCCGTGTCCGAGGACAACATCATGCAGGTCTGGCAGATGGTGAGTGCCGCACGCACGCACGGCGGAAAGGTTTGGAAAAGCTCGAGCTCTAATGTCGTGTTCGCAAGGTTGGAAATGTGCTTGGAATTCGAATGAAGGCCTGGAAAACCTTTCAGTGCCGGTAAATGACAAAACAACAAACTGTTAATTAACATCATTTAAATCTCCAGGTCGTCTATGAACTTAACTTCCCAAACCGGGTTACCAGGTCTCCTAGGGGTCCTCCAAGGAACTGCAGCGTCCCCAACAAAATGATCTTTTTTTTTTTTTCACTCTATATTCAAAATCAAAACCAGTACATTTCTAAATTCAGTATAATATAATAATGTGTATTAACTCCACTCCACTCTTGATGGTTAGTTCAGGAAACTATGCATCAAAAACTTTGATGCACATTGAAAGTGCTGGAAAAGGTGCTTGATTTTCGCGTGATTTACTTCACAACGTCAAACAATTAGAACCCCTCAGGGTGTTTGATGAGAAGCGTTAAATTTGAGGATAAAGCTTCGGCTCGGTCCTCCGTCGCTGAGGACGCCTCCTTCTCTTCTCAGGCCGAGAACATCTACAACGACGAGGAGCCCGACACCCCCGCGTCAGAGCTGGAGGGCCAGGGGTCCTAACCCCCCCCCAGGGGCCCCGCAGCGCCAGCCTCAAACCCACTCAGCCTGACCCTCAGCGCTCCAGTGCCACCGGGAGGAAGCTGCTTTTTGGAACATTTGGGACGATCCCAGCGACCTTTGACCTTTTCTGTACATACTGTGGGCGAGGGTCCTCGGATGGATCAGGTCGTCAAATGATCTTTTGGGGAAACCTGAATCCTCAAAACATTCCTTGTTGTTTTGTCTTTCTCAACTTCAGGGTTATTTTAAACGGTCCTTGTGTTAAACTTCCTGTCAAAACCATTTTCCGCTTTATCAGTTACAGATTTGATGGACACATCTGAGGTGTTAGAAGCATGTTTGTATATTTTTCCTTCACTTTTCCTTTTGGGTGTTTTGTGTCAACCGGCACATGCAACGCAAAGTTTGTTGGCTTTTTTTTTTTTTTTTTTTTTTTTTCTGCAGGAGCCAATGAGGGTTTTATTGCAATAAAACATTTTTAAAAACATTCACCTTTTGCTTCATTTAAAATAGACGGTATCCAGGACATGGAATAGTGGCAATTGTTAATCCATCACTTGTTGCTCTGGAGATTAAAATGTTATTTTTTAATTCGACCAGGTTAGTTTAGACTAAAAATGTTTCCGTGGTTCGATGTTGGAACTGCCGGCGGCGCAGTGCGTGCGGCTGCAGCTGTGTCCCGGCGCCACTAGGGTGAGGGTCGCCATGACAACTACAAGCCCTCAAGTGATATGCTGCATTCCCTTTGACTCGGAAATCAGTAATTCCAAGTTCCGGTAACGATATGGTAAATGGCAGTAAATGCGTTTGTTTGCCACCATGTACAAGCTTCAACAAGCATCTGGAGGAACTACATCAGGAGCCAAAACTACAGAGTAGTTTGGATGGTATTTTGACGTGTTTTCAAAGACTGTCCGTTCCTTCGCCACAATCCCTGTATGAGGACTTTTTTCCGAGCTCCGACCCGACTGGAGCGCAGCACTGTTCAACCCAATCAGCGTCAAGACTAATTAGGCAGCTGCAGTTTATTTATCATCCGTCCATGCAATGAATGTCAGTTTGAGAGGGAGATCACTTTTTTTTTTAACATTAAAATAGTTTATTTAACATTTGTTTCAGTATTTTAGTTGAATACTTTTGCTAAGGATGCAATTTTAATGGTGAGTAAAACTGTTTTTATGACTCATTGTTCTATTCTGTTGCTGAGGGACTGTCAGTGTGGTGCAGTAGATTTAACAAACTAGATTGCTAGATATTTAACTGCCAGATATTAACTGGTGAATAATATTTGCGATCCTAAAACTCTAGGGTTGTATTAAAGTGAGTTGGCTGAATTAAGGTGGAGTCAGTGCCACGGTCGTTTCTGCCGTCACCTTTTTATTTCTACGCAAAGTCACAGGTAAAAATGACTCCACTAGCGCAAATCAGCTGCTGGATTCCGAGCTTCATTCCTTCCTGTTGCATTGTGGGATATAAGGGTCAAATTGAAGCCTTTTTAAATATTGATTTTTTTTTGACATTTCTTTCCACAGTTGTGTGTTTTCCCCGTAGAGTCATCACTTTATTTCATGTGACGGGTGCAAGAGCTTGAAACACCGTTTGGGGAGTGCAATGACATGAACACGAACTATTGCAAATTCTACAAAATGTTTATTGAAAAGCAAGACAGGACTGTTAAGAACGTTGTACAATCTCAACACGGGTGGCGGTGAGGGGGGAGCGGGGTGTTGGTTCTATTAGAAAATAAAGCTTTCTGTAGCGGTTATGACTCCTCGTTCACAGTTGCGTCGAGCCTGCAGAGGTAGATTCTGACATTACCTGAGGATCGATCTGGGGCGACACCAAAACAAAGAGACAGTTAATGCCAAAATTCTCCCCTCGAAAGAAGAAAAACAACAAAAGCCGCCACCTTGAACCAGGGAGGAGGCTCACTTTAGATTTCCTGTTTTTCCTTTTCCCGCCGACAAGCAGGAAAACAAAGGTGCGGCCGGAGCGCAGACCTGCCCGTTCGTCTGCGTCTGTTTAAAAACCCCGAGGTGGAAGCTCTGAATCGGGATTTGGCTCCGACCCGGAGCTCGGACTGATGGAGAACCAGCTGATCGGTGCACGGCCCGAGCGAAAACATGGAAACGGGAATCGACTTTCTGGACCCGGACCTTTCCACGTCTCTAAAACCCACGGGGGTGGAAGACCGACGCCTTGTTTTTGGAGGGGAATGTTGAAGGGGGCGAGAGATCCGCCACCAAAGGGCAAAAAACACCATCGACTACTAAACTTCAAAGCAAATTTATTTGGTCTATATATTTAAATTCAGTCAACCAGGTGTTACCCCGCGGAAAGTGGAGGCAGCATTAGGCTTTTTAAAAACTCTGGACATTTCTGGTTTCTCCTGTATCTGTACAAATACAGCGCAGGCAACAAACACCAAGTCAGGAAAGAGAATCCAAGGTGTAAATATGGGCTCGAAACAAACACCTCAGGAGGAACCTGCAGCTCAGAGGAACCGGTCGGTGGTTCTGAGTTTGACTGAAGGGGGTTGCATAGCCGGGTCCGAGACACAAACAATCTGGGTCCATCTACACCCTGGAATACCATACACCTGTCAAATGACACGGATGAATACTATTTTCATCCTCTAAAAATTGTAAATGTGTTTTTTTTGGTGAACATTGCACATGCTGTTGAGCTAACATCGAATTAAGCCGGTTAAGACAAACTTAGGAATAACAACCCAAATAACCTCCCGCGCTCCAGGGTTAAATTGGCTGAAGTAAACGGTTTTTCCAGCTTTTGGTTCTGCTACATTCTACATTCAGACTCTTCTGGCTCTTCACACAGAACCTCAGAGCTGCTGTTTTCAATCAAAGGTGGTGTTATTTAAGTATCAGATGGTTAACTCCACAGAGGAACCTCCGTTGTCAAGTATCAAAAGAAGCTTCTTTATTAAATCAACATGGAAATGTTATTAAACAGAACTTTATTCTGAGACTAAAACTAATCTTATAATCCAAAACCAAGGTGTGTATTTCCTCTTCCTGCTCGTTCACGCGTGGAGGACACTTAAAAAAAACGCCGACGCCCCGAAAACACAGTGACTCCCTCAGCGGAGGTGGAAAAAGTCCAGGTTCAGAAAGTAGAAATCCCCTTTCCATGTTTCAGCTCCAGCCGCGCGCCCATCGCCCGCCGTTCCTCCGTCGACGTGGGATCCACGCGGTTGACTCTAAATCCCAGGACGGAGTTTTACTCTTTGAACCCGGATTTCCCTCCTCCGCTCGGGCTGCGCTCAGGTGGAGTTCTCTGGGCGGATGGAATCCGTCTCGTCCCCTGTCGGTACAGACCGAGCCCCTCCCACGCGGGATTCCGCTACGACAGCGCATCCACTCCCGTCGTTCGGGGTTTTTTGTTTTGTTTTAAATACATCCCAAAAACGGCTCCATGTAGCTACAGCACCAGTCGAGTGGTGGAGGAGGATTCAGCCCTTAGTTGTTAAACATGACTTGAAAAGGAGGCGGCTCAACGTGTCAACGCTTTCTGGAGAGATGGAGGGGGAGGCGGGGGATGGATTCTGAAGTGTGTGTGTGTGTGTGTGTGTGTGTGTGTGTGTGTGTGTGTGTGTGTGTGTGTGTGTATATGTGTGTTTTTGTTTTTTTGTTTTTTGGAACTTCAGCAGCTGGGGCTGGAATCTACTGGAAGTGCTTGTGTTTCAAAGTAAAAGTACCCTGTAGCCAATATACGAGGAAGTGCGGAGGAGCGGATGCTACATCAACTACATCTGAAACGTACAAAGCCGATCAGAGGCTCGAGGAGACAAAGAAAGCAGCAGCGGGATGAAAAAGTGAGCTGGACTCCAAGCTTCTGTTTGGGTGGAGGTTCTCCGTTTGGGTGGAGGTTCTCTATGAAAATACATTTACGGTAGAAAAGACGCAGTATCAAGTATTAAAGAGCTAAGTCGTAAAATCTTACAATCTGATCCCAACCAAACACTCTGGAGAAAAGGAATTTTCTTATGAACTAAATCCAAGGAGGAATCTGTTTACTGGTGCATTGTGGGTCCCGTCCCCCCCGGTCCCCCCCGGTCCCCCCTCCCACATTCACATACTGCGGCCCTCAGGGGCCGCGCGGATCCGCTAGCCCTGGCTCTGCGTGGCGGGCGGGGCCGTGGAGGGGGCGACGGGGTTACTTTCATCCGTCGTCTCTCCGGGCTCCTCCTCCGGTGCGGGCGGGGGTCCGGGAGCCGGGTGGGCCCCCTCCTCCCCTCCGCCCCCCGGGCCGGGGTGGTCCGCCGGGGCGTCGGCGGGGGGCCCCGGGGGGTCCTGCAGCACGCTCAGTCGGTTGTTGAGGTCGTTCCTCTCCTTCTGCAGCGCTCTGCAGAGCCGTTCCAGCAGCTCCAGCTTCCCCTGCAGCGCCTTCAGGTGCCCGTCACGCAGCGTCTTCTGCACAAACACGACCGTTCAACACTTCAAAGCTGCATTATATCAATTAAACAACTGAAGTGACAAAGTACTGTTGAATATCAGCTTCATGGAGGGGGCGTGGCTGCGTGTTGTTCAAATAAAGTTAAGAGTCTGAAATGCTTTCAAATGGAGGCTTCCAGGTACATGTATTCATGAACCTGTGTTTGATACATTTAAGGTGGAGAGGTGGAGGCAGTGCTTCACCTCCTCCGCCATCTGCAGCAGCGCCTGGTTGTTGCTCTCCCACTTGCTCCTCCACTGGCTCGTCTCCTTCTCCAGCTTCTTGATCTTCTTGGTCATCTGAGGGGAAACAACATGGCCGCCACCATATGAACCGGTTCAGTGTGTGTCCTGACTCATCCTGGGATGGAAAGTCTGAAGGTGGTGCTGATGATCTGCATTTCAATGATCTCCATGACGTTTTTTTTTTTGTTTTAAACACTAAACAAACCAGCGGTTGGTTAGAGAGAGAGAGAGAGAGAGAGACTGTGGTTTACTCACCTTCTCCATCTCCTGCCTGAAGGTGGTGAACACCTCGTTGCTTTTAGCCAACGTGCTCTGGAACTCCTCAAACTTGTCCATGTACAGAGACAGCTGAGACACACACATCAAGTCAGAAACGATGAACACGAGCTGCGTTTCCACCGCAGGGACCAGGTTCTAAATTTAGTTCCGGGGACCAGAACGTGCCTGCTTGGTCGGGTGACAGTGCTTTCCCAAAAGTACAGGAACTCTAGGGGCGGGGCTTACGCCGCTGACCATTTCTGATTGGTCGAGTACTCGCAGCATTTTATTTCAGCCCCCCCCTTTTTTTTTATCTGCAGCTACAAACCGACTGTATGTACAGTTTGTTGTCGGTCGGCCGCGTTTCCTCCTAAAACGGGGGCTGGACAAGGTCAACGTGGGGGTTTTCAGCGGACCTTGTTGACCTTGTTTGTGTTTTCCAAACAGCCGTCGCTTTTTCATCCTCATTTTTAGATCTTTCCACCGCGGTGGAAACTCAGAAAACAACCAACTGAAGGAATCTTTTAGCTCCTTGAAAAATAATTCCTGGGACTTAAAGTTCCGGGTACTTTGGGTGGAAACGCAGCTGCAGTTTCACCCTCTTCACCCCCACCTCACCTGTGCAATCGGAAAATGAATGTATTTTATATGAGTATATCTTCACTTGACGAGAGCATACTCTTACAGGTTTCCAAGAAAATAATCTACAAGTTTGCTTACGACTTTGTCAGAGAAACGTGGCTTTGTGTCGCACACACCGCCTGGTGTTTTGGTGTTCAGTCAACATGCTGTGTTTCAAATCCAGCATTCATGTTGGTTTACGTTTAGTTCAAAGTCCCAGCGAGTTGAAAGCCGGTGACTCATCGTGGGTCAGAATGACTCCATGTGAGTGTTGTTCCATGTTAAATACGCCACGCCCTTTTAAAGAACATCATCACCACAGTGAAACCACTTGAAAGCTGTGGAGACTTTGACAGAAGGTTAGTTCTGTAAAAAGGAAGCACCACCGCTCATTCAACATTTCTAGAGGAAACTGTGTGTGTGTGTGTGTGTGTGTGTGTGTGTGTGTGTGTTCAGGTCGGAACCTGCTGTTTCAGCTGCGTCTCCTGCTCCCGCATAAGCTCACACTTGTGTCTGGATTCAGTGGCGTCTTTCAGCAGCTATGGAGAAACAAGAGACTCAGCTGCTGAACACCAGTATCACGTTTGTTGACAATAAAGTCATCAACAACCTTTTTCCCCCATGATTAAAACAACAGACCTTGGGGGGGGTGGGGGGGGGGGGGGGGCAAGACTAGAATGTTGCCTTGGAAAGGGACCGGGTTCGATGTCAGTGCTTTGAGCTTCCGCCACACTACTTCCTGTTGAGACTCACAAACTCTCTCTCCCGCTGCTGCTTCTCCTCCACTTCTCTCATCATCTCGGTGAGTCTCTGCAGCTTGGCGTCCATCAGTTGCTGCTGCAGCTCCTTGTGCTTGAACACCTTGTCCATGTGCTGAGGGGGTGAAAACATTGAATTAGAGTCACGCATGGTTTCCAACGGCAGCTCCACATCCTCCGGGGCCGGCGTGTCACCTCCTCCCGGAGCTCGTACTGCTCGATCAGCTTCTTGAGCTTCTCGGCCAGCTCCCAGTTCTCCTGCCGCAGCTTGCTGGTGTGCGAGCTGTGCTGCTCCATCTGCAGCTCGATGTCGCTCAGCGTCATCTGGAAGTGCAGCATGGCCTCCTTCCTCTGCTCGTCGTACTCCCTGGAGCGCTGGGAGTTCTCCTCCTGTCGGGGGAACAGCATCAACAATGGGTGGATGCCCAAAATGTTTGCAGAGAGCAGGGTGTTGCCTGAGGTGTAGCTATAGTACGTTTAGAATTTTGGACCATAACAGTCTCATGCCTTTGCGTTAGGAAAACTGTTCAAAGTTCTAAATCTCTCGTCCTTTTAAAAAAATAAATAAAAAAAATAAATACAGGATTTACAACATTTTACATTTACAACATTACTAAAGTCCATTTTGTGATTAAAAGACATTGGCAACAAATGCCTTTTTTTTTTTGAATCAGACTCAAACAATGTAGCACTAAAGATCTGATCTCCAGACTACTTAAAGCAATTGAAGGTCTTCGGTTCAAGATGACTTGATTCTGTTTCCCCATCCTGCAGCCTCTGGCTCCCTGGTACCTTGAGTGTCTTGTTGTGTCTCTGCAGCTCGCGGCAGAGGCTCTCCAGCTTGCTGCGTGCCAGGATGGCCTTGCTGTGCTCGCCCTGCAGGTGCATCTTCTCCTTCACGATCTGGGACTGCTTCTTCTGCAGCGCCTTCACCTGCTTCTGGATGCAGCGGCTCTCCTCCAGCTGGCAACACACGTCAAAGACACAGAACGGCGAAGCAGTTTCAGATCGAGTCCTAAAATATTGATTTTACAGGGTATATGCAGGTAAAGAATGGATATTTAATTCCTTTCTAAGACTTTTTCATTGTATTTTTCCTAAGTAAACAGAAGAAACACGTTTCCATTGAATTTTTAATCATACTATGCATGCCCGTTCAAAAAGCCATTCAAAGACTTTCCAGGACATTTGAATGGCACATGTTAACAATATGTCAGAGATTCAGTCCTGTGTTTCACAATGGAAGACGGAACTGCCGGTTTAAGTCACACCCCGGGAAAAAACAGTCGCAGAGCCCTGAAGCCTCGCTCTTCATTCAAAGTTTATTAATATGACGTGTTGCACGTCAAAATTGCACCAAATTCGACACTGCACGTCTTTGTCCCCAGCCATACATCCGCCAAGTGTGAAGTAGATCGGATGGACGGTTGTCAAGATAATCGAAGAACCGACAGTTAGATTCCTTGAGAACATTAGATTATGGAAAGAGAAATATTTTGAGTTCTCAACCTAAAATACATTTACACTTTCTATATTTTTGTTTTCAGAATCAGAATCAGAAATACTTTAATAATCCCAGGGGGAAATTACTTAAGTCCTGTCCTTTTATGTCCCTCAGTGCTGTCAACATCTCCGTTGTCGCTTCACTGCATGAATACACTTATACATGTTTTTTGATGAGAAGCAAACAATTGAATACCCTTAATATAAAAACTGTATTTGAGAATTCTCAGTACAATCTCTGGCCCTAATTTTAGATTTGAAGCATTTTCCGACCCACAGACTCCCAAATGGACTGTCCTGACTCACCAGGTCTGCATACTTCTTGCACAGTGCGGCCAGCTTCTCCTCGGGAGTGGCGAGGGAGTTCAGAGCCTGCATCAGCAGGAGAACCTCGTTCCCTGGAACACGAGAGAAAAGAAGTTTCCTCTCCGCACCAACTCACAAAACAGCACCAGCAACAAAAGATGCCTTTGCTAACTTTTCAGCGTGTGTACGGCCTACCAAAAGCCTTCTCATCCCGGCTCTTGAGGTCTCCTCCAGGATCTAGCTCTGCCTCCCCCAGGTCGCTGGGACTGTCCTCCCGACCCGGAGTCTCCCCCCTCACCTCCTCGGGGCAGCACACCCCGAGGCCGAACTCCCCGACCTCCTCCTGATGCGAAACACAGACCCACACCAAATATTAGATCCCTTCTCAGAGACACTGAGACAAACAGGTATTCAGGTTGTGGAGGAAAGTATTAATCCTGTGACTCTTAACAGATGATCTTGTCTGTTTGAAGCGTAAATGGGAAATATAGGTATTTCCTGCTGTTATTATGCAAATATTGTTTCTGCTGATAATTCACAAAATAGTGTCGCGGTACAGTGTGCGTCTTAATTGTAGCAAATTGGAACACTTTATAGTTTAACTTTTGAACCACCTGGCTTATATTATGTGGGTCACCCTTACGCCGCCACAACAGTTTTGACCGGTCGAGGCATGGACTCCACAAGACCTCTGAAAGTGTCCTGTGGTATCTGGCACCAAGACGTTAGCAGCAGATCCTTTAAGTCCTGGAAGTTGTGAGGTGGGACCCCCATGGATCGGGCTTGTTGTTCCAGAACACCCCACAGATGCTCGGTCTAATTGAGATCTGGGGAATTTGGAGGCCAAGTCAACACCTTGAGAACTTTGTCATGTTCCTCAACCCTCCCAAACTATTTTTGCAGCGTGGCAGGATGCATTTTCCTGCTGCAAGAGGCCACTGCCATCAGGGAATACTGTTGCCTTGAAGGGGTGTTTTTGGTCTGTAACAATGTTTAGATAGGTGGTGCGTGTCAAAGAAACATCCACATGAAAGCCAGGACCCAAGGTTTCCCAGCAGAACATTGTCCAAAGCATCACACTGCCTCCACTGGCTAGCCATCTTCCCATAGTGCACCCTGGTGCCATCTCTTCCCCAGGTAAATTACGCACCCGGCCATCCACATGATGTTAAACAAAGCGTGATTCATCAGACCGGGCCACCTTCTTCCATGTGTCCGTTGTAGGTGTTTTCAGGGGTGGACAGGGGTCAACATGGACACTGTGAGCGCTCCCACACGCAGCAAGCTGCCATGCACTGTGTGTTCTACACCTTTCTATCATAGCAACATTCACTTTTTCACCACTTTGTGCTACAGTAGTTCTTCCGTGGGATCGAACCAGACGAGCTAGACTTCACTCCCCACGTGCATCAATGAGCCATGGACGTCCATGACCCTGTTGCTGGTTCACCGGTCGTCCTTCCTTGGAGCACTTTTGGTAGGTTATAACTACTGCATAGCAGGAACACCCCGCAAGACCTGTGGTTTTGGCGATGCTCTGACCGAGTCGTCCAGCATCACAATGTGCTCCTTGTCAAAGTTGATCCGATGCTTACGCCGCTTCAACACATCAACTTCAACAACTCACTCTTCACTTGCTGCCTAATATATGCCACCTCTTGACCAGTGCCATTGGAAATAGATGATCAATGTTATTCACTTCACCCGTCAGTGATTAAATGTTGTGGCTGATCAGTTTATACCTTTCAATTGAAAGAACATTACAAAAAACTAGATGCTGCTTACCTGACAGGGACTGTGCAGCTCAGGTGGTGAATCACTGCCTCCCACTATTCTTCTCTTTGTTACATCGATCTCACACACGCCGGTCGCCTCCATCGCTGCTCAACCACAAAGTAATATGCTGAAGTGAAAGTGAAAGTAAAATTACAAAGACGATCCATTAATCATGTTATCATACAGTGAACAATACTGACTTCAAACACTGTCACAGTGCCATGCTGTCTACAGGTAGGGTTGCAGTTTAGCAGAGCCTTATACAATAAAGCTCATTTGGTATACATGCTCAGATAAATACATTCTTACTGTTGGCATTAAAGAGATTGGTGTCTAAAACAGTTTCCCTGTGTCTACACATAGAATTGGTTGTCAGACTCAGCGGATGAGAAAATATTCAAAAAACATAATATACCACATGGGTGGGTCTTATTGTCATCCCTCTACACAGATCTGAGAATTTAATTGAAACAGTCATTTAAATGACTGCAAAAGGGCAATTTTGTTTGCTCATGAAATTCAAGTTTAAAGTGGTTATAGTCTATTATGGGTGGATGACACTAAATTCCATTCGGAACTGAAACTTTTTCTGGGTCACTTGAGTTGATGGGGATATATTTTTGTTGCGAATGTTCGTCCATATCGACAGTTTACTGACAACAAGCCAAGCTGCTTAGCTAATTCACCGCGGCTGATCGACGGCATCAGTGCCGGGAAAGGCAGACCCCGCCACCAACGATGTAAACAAGCAAATACAGGAGCACATGCAGAACACAAATACATTCAAAGTCAGTTTCTGATCGAGCGCCAGCCAAACGAAAAAAGGATCGTATGGCATTTAATAAAGTTATTTAACGGATTACCACTTTAACTCAAAGGCACAGGGATCAGTTACAGTGCACACGTTGGCAGTGTAATCGCAGCTTTCTCACTGTGTGAAAACGAAGTGAAAGTGCAAGTGGAAATGAAGTATTGTGGAATTACTGATGTTAAACACAGTAAATGAATACGATAAATGAATACTGTAAATTATTAGGATATGGTAATGTGCTTAGAAATGTATCGCAACATTAGATTGTTAACTGGGTCATAAAGCTGACCACAATAATTAACATTGACAGGTTCCACGTATTATGAAGACATCAGCAAACTAACAAAATATAATGCTAATCTTTGAACTCTGAGCATGCAGCCGTTGACACCTTGCAGCATGTAGCTGGACGCCGTTCGATCCGAGCAGGTTCCACTCGGATCCACGTTCACGCGTGTTTGTTTTGTTTTGTCACACGCGAGGCCGAAGCTAACCCAGGCTGCGCTGCGTTCACGTCAAATGGGAGAGTTTGGAATTGCGATCATCCAACGGGGAACTAAGGGTTCGCGTCCGTTTTACATGGTAATAGAATTAAATAAGATGTAATGCACCAGAGAACAGCAGAAGCGAGTAAGGTAACGTTTACAATATAGAAATACACATATAAAATAACGAAATAGTGAATGAGTGGATAAGTGGTGTTTCATAGATGCGTGTGGTCGTTTTTCATGCGATAGTAAACAACACTTTGCATGGATATTAAACCGATGTGTTACAGTTTAAGGTTCATGGTGAACGTGTTTCCTTTGAGTCGGGCTAATGAGGTCCATGTCATTCCTCGGTTAGTGGCGTCTACTGGAACAAATCGGGGTAAAAAAGTAAAACACGGGTTGTCAAGTGCTCGACAGCTCCCATGATGTGGGCTTCCCGGTCGGACGTTGCCGTAGTTCCCACTCTCACACGGGACTTGAACGCAGCCGTATAGCTAGCACCCAGTGCTAACCGCTGGCTAACCGTGCGGCTAACACCTGAAATTTACTTTCTTTCCGCCGAGTAACACATCTGCGTGAGGGTGAC
>NC_137190.1:3495810-3535810 GCF_960531495.2 Zeus faber | reverse complement strand
CAGCGGAAAGCCGCTGCTCCGCTACACGCCGGTGTCAAATAACAAACCAGCGCAATTCCAGCAGGATCCGTGTGCGTGCGCCTGTGTGCGCGTGCGTGCTTCTTGCGTGACCCTATGCAGAAATGCACGTGCGCATCCATCCATGCGTTGCAAAAAAATAATAAATAAATAATAATAATAAAAAAAAAGAGAGTTGCAGCTGCAGCTGATCAACTATGCTCCACGAAATGGAAACATCACTTTTTTTGCAGGTGCAACAGCAGAATGCGTTGAAGTTTGTTTCCCTCAAAGTCTTCATTGACTTCTGGCGTGTTCAGTGCGTGTTCAGTGCGTGTTCAGTGCGTGTTGAGTGCAGGACAGTGTGACTTGAGGCCGCGGCTTTACACCGCTTTCACCGTCACCACGCGCCTTCCCTCATGCGATGGCCCCCGCAGGGCGTCCTGACGCTGACGTGAAGCGTGGAGGTGCTGCAGCGCGCACCCAGCTTCACCTCCAGTGAACGCAACGCCACGAATAACCACTTTACGGTGATAATGTCAACTTCAAAAATTCAAGGCAATTCAAGCCCCGGAATAGTCTTGACGATGTGACAAGCACCAGGTTGATTTGTTCTTATGTTTTTAAAGCTGAAATCAAAGAAATGGAGGCGATGTTGTGAGGGTGTCGCTGCTTTCTCCCTGAGAACCGCAAGAAACCTGTTGCTGTGTTGTTGTTTTTTAATTGTATTTATTATTATTGTTGTGCCGTTGTTCTTCTTTTACCCTGCTCTGCTCGACGGGACTTCCCCCCATTTCAGTGAAGATTAAAATAACAGTTTTCATAACCGCGACGCAGCTTGGAAAGGTCTCTGCCACCGGGAGCGGAGCCTCGACGGGGAGTGACTGGTTGATGGATTGTTCCACGAGTTACTTTCTTATCAACTCTCCACCCGTCGTCATGGAAACCAAACGACAACATCAAAATGTGGTTTTTAGAGACTTTTACACTTTAACAGTTCAAGTTATGAGGGATGAAGCTGATACAAACTGTGTATTACTACTAGTACTTTACCAACAGTGTATTACTACCAGTGTATTACTACTAGTACTTTACCAGTAGTGTAATACTACTAGTACTTTACTACTTTTGTATTACTACTAGTACTTTACTAACAGTGTATTACTACTAGTACTTTACTAACAGTGTATTTCTACTAATACTTTACTAACAGTGTATTACCACTAGTACTTTACTAACAGTGTATTACTAGTAGTACTTTACTAACAGTGTATTACTACTAGTACTTTACTAACAGTGTATTACTTGTAGTACTTGACTGACATTATTCTACTACTTCTTCCTCTTCACTGGTGAAATATAGTGTTGTGGTTTTCACACCAGACACCATCTGCTGTCCTCCATTAAACCTGCACACTTCCCTGCTCGCCCCCTCCCTCCCCCCCTCATCTTCCTCTTTCCCTCCCTCTCTTCCTCCCTCCCTTCCTCTCTTCCTCCCTCCCTCCCTCTCTTCCTCACCTCCCCCCTCTCTTCCTCTCCCCCTCTCTATTCCTCCCTCCCTCCCTCCCTCTCTTCCCTCCCTCCCCCCTCTCTCTTCCTCCCTCCCTCCCCCCCTCCTCTTCCTCTTTCCCCCTCTCTATTCCTCCCTCCCCCTCTCTTCCTCCCTCCCCCCTCTCTTCCTCTCCCCCCTCTCTCCTCCTCCCTCCCTCCCTCTCTTCCTCCCTCCCCCCTCTCTTCCTCTCCCCCTCTCTCTTCCTCTCCCTCCTTCTCTTCCTCCCTCCCCTCTCTCTTCCTCTCCCCCTCTCTCTTCCTCTCCCCCCTCTCTCTTCCTCCCTCCCCCTCTCTCTCCTCCCTCCCTCCCTCTCTTCCTCCCTCCCCCCTCTCTTCCTCTCCCCCTCTCTATTCCTCCCTCCCTCCCTCCCTCCCGCTCTTCCTCTCTCTTCCTCCCTCCCCCCTCTCTCTTCCCCCTCCCCCCTCTCTTCCCCCCTCCCCCCCCTCTCTCTCCTCCCTCCTCTCTTCTTCCTCTCCCCCTCTCTCTTCCTCCCTCCCCCTCTCTCTTCCTCTATAAAAATCAGTCTCTTCCACCATCTCCCTAGTTCCCTCCCCCCCCCCCCCTCTCCGTTTCCATCTCACCCCTCCTTCCTCCCTCTCTCCCTGTCTGTCTCTCCCCCCTCTTTCTCTCTTACGCTCTGTCCCTCCCTCTAGACCTTTGCGTACACATGACACACGCCTGGTAAACCGGTAACGCTCACGCACATCAGAAAACCGAGGGGGTGCCCTCCATGTGTGTGGTTGTCATGGAAACAAATAGTTTCTTTAGCAGGGGAGAAAGGGGTGGTCGTGCTGGTGTGTGTGTGCGCGTGTTTGCGTGCGCACGTTTGTGTGTGTGTGTGTGTGTTTGTTTGTGTGCGTGTGTGTGTTTGTGTGTGTGCGCGTGCATTTTTGGGAATCTCATCACTGTCCAAATACCTGCCGTGTGTTCTTTGCAGCGCTGTGTGGAGACACTGTGCTTTGTTTGTCTTCCTTCCTGTGGAATATCAACATCCTCCTTTTCTTTCCCTCCACCTCTGGATGCCACATTCCCTGCTCCCTCCCTCTCTCTCCCTAATTTCCCTCTGGGGATGATCTATCTGTCTGTCTATATCTGTATGTGTCTATCTGTGCATGTCTATGTCTGTCTATAATGATTGTCTGTCTGTCTGTCTGTCTGTCTGTCTGTCTGTCTGTCTCTCTCTCTCTCTCTCTCTCACACTATATCTCAGAAAAAACACTTTCATCATGGTGTTTATCATCTTATCTGAAAACAAATGGAAACCCCAACCGAATCCTCTGTTTGTGCCCGGTGCTGTCACACACTCGGGTGGAGGCGTGATGGGGGTCGGGTGGAGGCCGGGCGGGGTGGTGGTATGTGGTCGTCAGTCTGACGGCGGACCTCCAATCACTCTGCCGTGCCAAACAAATTCCTCAGCCACCGTTTACTTTTCTTTCAGCAGCTTTCCGTCTCCCTCCCCCCTCTCTCTCCTGTCTCTCTCTCTGCTTCCTCTCTCTCCTGTCTCTCTCTCTGCTTCTCTCTCTCCCTCCATCCTCCCCCTTTGTTTTGTTGCATCCTTCAGCACTTCTCTGCACCCTCTCCACTGTATATACATCTACTTTTCCCCTCTTTTATCCTCCTTCCTCGGTGCTCCGGCGCAGGGCCCCGCCCGCCTCTCCAGGGACCTGGAGGTCAAGTTGCTGTCGGCAACCTGAGGCTTTGTGATTTAACCTCCCTCGCTTAGCGCTGCCAGGGCCGTCCGGTCCCCTGTGTGTGTGTGTGTGTGTGTGTGTGTGTGTGTGTGTGTGTGTGTGTGTGTGTGTGTGTGTGTGTGTGTGTGTGTGTGTGTGTGTGTGTGTGTGTGTGTGTGTGTGTGTGTGTGTGTGTGTGTGTGCTTGCTCATCTAACGCTGACAGAAGCGACCCTCTGTCGTCCTATTTTCCATTTTTTCTCCGTTCATTCCTCTTCACCGTGTCTTGACTCTTCCTGAAACACAGCATCCATTTCAGTTGGATACATAATTATGGAGAAAATACCATATTATTCTATTTCTGCTCCTGGTCCCTGTTTTTCTCTGAGGTCGGGGGTTTTTGGGTAAAACTAATTTGAACAGCAAAGGTTTTTTAATTGATATTTTCGTATTTGAGCCGCTCGGCGTGGAGAGCCTCCCGGGGGGAAACTTCGCAACGGCGGCCGCGGCGAATGGTCGGCGCCCAGACGTCGACGAGCCGACGGTGGACGTCCAACGGCAAGAGATTTCTGTCCCGTTTGTCAACCGGTTTCTGTCGACCCGCGGCTCCCCGTCATTCATGGAGAGGGTCTTGAAAACCCGGCGACCTTTCCCTTTCGCTTTGTGCTCGGGTTGGTTTTGGATCGGGCGTCGCACCCTGAGGCACTGGCCCGCACGTCCAACTCTTTGTAGCCACGATATGTGTTTGGACGGCGAAGAACCCTGCGGCTCAACGCCGATTTGGGTCGATGCTCGGTGTAAAGACAGAGAGAGAGAGACTGTGTCCTATGTTTAGTCATTATGTATAGTCATTATGTCAGGCGGTGGAGGGCAGGAATACTTTTGGCATTCCGCCCCCGTCAGTCACGCTGCAGCGTCACGCTTTCTCAATGGCTGAGCTATAATAGCAATTACTCACTCACTGTGTGTGTGTGTGTGTGTGTGTGTGTGTGTGTGTGTGTGTGTGTGTGTGTGTGTGTGTGTGTGTGTGTGTGTGTGTGTGTGTGTGTGTGTGTGTGTGTGTGTGTGTGTGTGTGTGTGTGTCAGAGTTTCCGTTACAAAAATTTGGTGCCGGTCCAAGTGTCCTGGAAGATTTCAGTCCCGGACAAAAGGGAGAAATTCCGGTCAAATATTATCTGTGTTTATTGAGCTTAAAAACAATTGATAAGCAGGTTTTATGAAGAATGAAATCACGAAGCATCTAGATGTATAATATTTTTTTTATTTGATAATTGAAATAAAATAAGTCCCGTCACTAAATGGCTTTTTAAAAATAAATAAATATTATTAATATTACTACTTGAAATCAAATAATTTCCATTCGTGAACAACGAGTAACAAGTGCAGGTACTTAAATAAACATTTCCCTTAAATAAGAATTTGATCAAAATTTAAAAATGAAATAAATTTGGTAAGTAGGTCTCAATAAATAATAAAGTTTGTGGTGCTGATGTCTTGTCGACATATTTGACAAAATGTATATTTACTTTTTGCTTTGTGTCAGAACTTAAAATCCAAAAAACACCAAACGATGGATGTATGTGTCCCTGTTGTCACATGACATCATCTTTCGGCTTCTCCTCAGAGTTGTGGAGGCTGAGCTCTGTCTCTGCTCCGTGTTTACTGTGTTTACAAGCTCAACCTGTCCACCAGGGAGGGGGCGGGGCTCACTTCTACATCGACAAACGTGATTGGTCAGAGGTGAAATGTCAGCTCTAGGTCGTCCAAACTGATTGGCTTTCCGTAGCAACTTGCAAAATGGTAATTACCGGATGACGGAAACTCTGATGTCCGTGCATGTGTGTATTTAAAACCTATTCTCGCCTATGCACGTTTTTGTCCGTGTTAAATTGTCTTCCTGCTTGAACGGGCAACCGCTGCTGAAAGCAGTTGTTCTTTTTTTTAGATTTACACACAAATTTGATCTTTCCATAATTGGAAATGCTCTTTCTGCGCCAACAAAATGAGGGAATGGCCATATATACATTTATCACACACACACACACACACACACACACACACACACACAACACACACCCTTCCTGTCTTGGTGAAGCTGCTGCATGATGTCATTGGTTGGTTGTGTTGACCTTGGTGAGCTGTCTTCCAGATGTGGCCAATGGGAGCAGCAGATGCTTGTGGTTGGTGTGGCCAATCACCTGGGGTTTCTCTGTCTCTCTCTCTCTCTCTTCCTCTCTCTCCCTCTCTATTTCTCTCTGCTTTTCCCGGACACAGATGGGGGTGTCGTCCACGCTCCCCTGGTTTCTCTTCTGCAGCAGCGGGCCGCGGCGTTGACATTGATCTTGTTTGAGTGCATGCATTTGTTTGACAGAGCAGCTTTAAACCGCGGTTGGTTTTCCCAGTATTACCGCCTGTTCAGTTCGAAGTGTAAAGTGGCCAAATTATGACGGCCCTCTCCAAACCCAGCTGGGTGTCTCCAAGCAAAAACAGAGAAGCGGGATGGCGGGGAATGTTTTGGTGAGCGGTGCCAAGTCATGTTCAGTAAACTGCTGTGACTGCAAAGGTGATGGGTGGAAAATGTTTAATATGCCAAGAGGAGAAGGATCGAAACTGTTTGAGTCGTATCTGAAAAGGGTGGATATTGCGGCCCGGTGTGCAGAGTATAATAACACCATACATATTTAATCCAAAGAGAGTTGCCTTGTTTTTCCAGCCTGTTGCAATATTTCAGAATTCTGAAAACATCCATACATTTTCCATCATGACGACACTGTCGAGATGGCCTTGATGCAATTCCTCCCCCAGGCTGTGCGCCATCTTCCCTTGTTTGCCCGTGAAACCATCAAAAGTATATGTGAGAGTAGAAGTACTGATTTACAATGAATACACTGCAGCCGTGCAAAACGAAAGGTAGAATACGGCCAAACCTAAATGAATTCCAGTCAGAGTTCATGGGATTGAAATCCTTCTATTTTTTTTTTCTATCGGAATTTCCTATCTCTCCGGAGCCAGGGTCTGAGTTTGGCCCCGAAGAAGAAGTCCCGCTCATATTTGGCGCCCGCGGGGCCATTTCTGGCGATAGAAAATGGATCCTGTGAAGGCGGCACCCCTCTCTTTGGCAATCACTGTACATGCTGGGCGTCTCTGCTTACGTGCTTCTACGTGTGCATGCCCGTGTGTGCACGGTGGGAGGAGAGCGAGGAGGTCCGATTGAGGGCCCCCCCCCCAGTTAGGGTTGATTTACGGCTGATTTATTAGCTGCGGTGGCGTGCGGCATGCGGCATGTAGCAGCACGCCCTGCTGAGCGGCACTGCACTCCAGCCTCTGGGTGATGCGAAGCCACGAGCGCCCGTCTGGGACTGTGCGTGAACTGGAAGGGATTTCAGTCCACAAGCATTAATGGGCAATATGTAAGAAAATAACGTAAACACTGGGACGACTTGGATGGAATCTATGAATGTAAAATATGTCTGTCAACAAAACAAAGAATGACTTACAGGCCGTGGAGACCGTACCATGCGCCGTTACATATTTCCTGTGTGAAAAAGAACCTGTCTCCCGACAATAGTATAACTTTGAAACTGTTATAAAAGTCACGGTACCCAAATGAACCATATTTCCTACTGTGCCAGACCCAGGTAAACATGATTGTTTGATGGTCGTAATAATAATAAGCTGTGTTGCTTTTCCAACGTGCTGGGTTTTAATCGTCAGAGAGAGGGAATAGAGCTGCATTCCGGAAGTCATGGGATGGGGCCAGGGACTCGGAATGTGCCTTCAGACTGCCCGGATGTCTCTGGGATTGAGTCTTTGTTATGGCATCCGCCCCGTCCGGGCGCTCCCTGAGACCCGCTCCCTGCATCCCTCCGGTCAGACCTGTGTATGTGTTGACGTGCCCCGCCCCCCGGGGCCCAGGCAGACAGATTTACAAGGCTTTAACGCTCAATTACCTCCACTCTTAGCCCGATGGCACCGACCAGAACCCTGCCGCGGACACGCTTCATCCGCCTCAGAAATTACACAAATTGATATGGCCGCTCCTCATCAGTTGCCGGTCCCCGAAGGTAACCGTCTCAAAGTTTTCACAACTCTAATCAAAAAGGGTTACCGGGAGGCAAGGACGACTCACGTCCTCATGTTGCGGTTTAAATATTTACACATCATCCGAAACAGCGGCGTTGGATGGTGATGACGGTGGAATCAGAGACTCTGCCGGGAACGTCGCTGAGAAGTGACGAGAACCGGGATGCGACGGCGGGGAAGTGGGGGCGGCGTCTGGCTGTGGAGGAGGCTCGGCGTGGCGTGTGTGACGTGCCGCCCGAGAGGACTTCCAGGTTTCCCTCCTCGGTATTTTATTTCACCGGCCGCCGCCCCACCGAATGAGTAATTGACCTTTTTTTGGCCGAATGTAATTGATAGGTCCCCCGAGGTGGCTTCTGCGCCTCGCAGCCTTCCTTCCGTCCGGCTGCTCCTTCTGCCCGCATGCACCGCCGGGAGCCCGGTGCCGGCCCGAGCCTTAAGAACTCTGCACCTTGGGGCTCCTCGCCCGTTATTTGAAGCTGATCTCCTCCGGAAGTGCAGCTCACAAATGCCAAGATTGTAATAATGCAGGTTATTGGGCGCTGCTGTGTGTTTGTGCTGGTGTATTTGAGAGGAGGAACCTATTTGAGCAAACACACACACGGAATTCCTTAAGCTCCGTAAGCCCCTGTGTCTCTGTTTGAATGTGTGCACCGTGCGGTCATTAGGTTGCAGTTAAAACCTCTTGTGATATCCATTAGGGCTGCAACCCCCCCCCCCCCCCCCGTCCTCCTGGGCCCTTTGGTTTCCTTCTTAGCTCCGTGTCACACACAATGAAAAGGGCTTTGAACCGGGTTACCTTGTGGGAAGAGATTAAGCTGAGAGAGGAGGTTGATTGTTCACTGTAGCCCATCCAGATCGGCCCGGCACGGGGCCCTGGCCCCCGAACCGGCGAAGCGGTCACATCCCACGGTACCGAGCCACTTCAGACCCCCACAACCAACCGCCTTACAGACTGTAGTCACTGGGCAGAGGTGTGTGGTGTTGCCATGCAATCCTGCAGCCTTGCAACTCAAGAATCCTAAACCTCCAACCAAGAATTACCTTTATGAAGGGGCGTCGGTGAACCGTGACCACCGAAAAAGTCGAAAAGTCTGTGCCCCAGCTGATCGTGACCATGTGATCAATATTTGTCCACAACGCGGCGAGGTTGAGGTTCACAACGTCAATAGTTTGCTCTGGGGGCTGGTGCACACCGCTCCACACGGCCTTGTTCTGGAAGCGTCTTCGCGCGAAAGGTTCTGCTTCACCAAGAGTCTAGTGCCTGGTGCCTTTGGAATGTAAAACGAAATATCACGTGTCAGCCATCGCTGTGCAAGCCCAGCACCATTTTGAAGGCCTGGTCCCCCCCCGGGCCCTCCGGTTCATCGTTTCTCATCTTTACTTCGGCACATCCTGTGATTCGGTCCTCGGAGAGCGAGCGTGGCGAGGAGGACGGCGCCCGGGAGCCCTCCGCGGGTGGTAGGAGGCGCTTTGAAGCCTCCCCATGCCTCGGCCCCGCCCGAGGAGATGTTCCCGGTTTAGCTCGGCTGTGTCAACGGCTGAGGCGCGTTGGGGTCGCTGCATAATGAGGACGCCGACGCGGCGAGGCCGGCGGATCGTTGCTGTGAAGACGAAAAACCGAGGAAGATGAAAAGTCGCCCGGTTCAGTGCGAGAGTCGTGGCGCGGCCGGGGTCACGCTGTTCCTGGCGCGGTGCAGTGTTTGTGCCGGTGTTTCTCAACCTGTTTGTTTCTGAGGCCACGTGCCCCGTTGATGAAATGTCATCTCTGCGACCCCAATCGGAGGACATCTTTGTTCTGGTGTCTCTCCTCTAGTCAGGGAGGCAACGATGAAACATGGATCCAAACAGTCATCATTAAACATTCTCTCATGGTGCTAAAGTTGAACTATTAATCGTTTGGCTGGGGACGCCATGGTAACTCTTGGAGGGCCGCTGGGGGTCCCCGGACCCTACTTTGAGAACCACTGATTTATACTATGAATACATTTCTCTTACAGCGGGTTTCGTGTTTATCTCGTTTGCGCTGCATTTAAACAGAATCTGTAAATAATGTGGGCACGCTGCGTTTCATGTCCCGTCTGAGGGGTAGGAGAGATGCTCGGCGTCTGGAGGGCGGGGCCGTCTGGTCCTGGCTCTCCCTCCATCAGTCATTCTATCTCTCTATCTCTCTGCCCCCTCACCTCCCTTCACCCCTGCCAGACTTCTTCTCTCCCTCTTTCTCTATCGGTCTATCTCTGTCCCCATCTGTCTTTCCGCCCGTCTGTCTGTCTCTCGCTACTTACGCGTCCTTTCCATCTCCTTCACCGTCTTTCTCTGTCTCTACTCTTATACTCACTGTCTCTTCTCGCTCTCTTCTTCTAAACCCTCCCTCTCTTTCCCTCCCTCCCTCTGTCTTCAACTTGATCTACCCCTCCTCTTACTCTCTCTGCCGATTATATTTGTCCCTTCCTCTCTCTCCCTTCCTCTCTCTCTCTCTCTATCCCTCTGCCCCTGTCTTCTTACTCCCCCTCTCTCCCCTCCCCTCTCTCTCCCTCTCTTCTCACTCTCTCCTTCCTCCCTGTTGAATAAATGATGGCTACTTGATACTACATCTCCAGGCTGAGCTGAACTGGACTCTGCTGGATACTGATACTGTAGCACCGAACAAGATGGAGAGAACACACACACACACACACACACACACACACACACACACACACACACCACACACACACACACACACACACACACACACACACACACACACACACACACACACACACACACACACAGACTCCTGCATTCTTAAACACAGAATCTCAATTTCCTACTGTATATACTGTATACTTACCTTCTACTTCAGCTGCCCCCGGAACAGAATGCAACCACATGTGCACACACAGACACACACACACACACATGCTCACAAGCACACACGTGCACGCACAAGCACACATTAAAAATGGCCAAAGTCTGTGTACTTTCTGTGTACTTTCTATGTTTGACTTTTGACTTGGTGAGGTCTTCCAAAGGCATGTAGGGTGTGTGTGTGTGTGTGTGTGTGTGTGTGTGTCAGTGAGTGAGTGAGTGAGTGTGAGTCATGGTGTAGGAATGTACTGTATAATTTGCCACAGCGGAGCCTCTTTTTGCAGTAACTCCACACCTGGGGCCCGGTGGGAAAAGAAGGTTGTTTTTTTTTAGGCTCTTTGCAGACAGACAGACGGACAGGCAGATAGACAGGTGGGTGGATGATGGGTAAGACGTACTGCCCTTACCTCGCTGTTGGATAACTACTATAAAAAAAGTCTTCCCCTTATGATTTACGTTTTACAGCCCTAAGCAGCGGTGGCTCTACTCTTTCCTGGCTCTCGCCCTCTCTCTCCTGGTTGCAATGTGAGGGTTTCTAACGTGCAGTGATGCATTATTATGCTGTCTAGTAGTGCTGACCGATGAGTCGTACTTCCATCGTCATCGCGATATGAACATGCGCGATGAATAAGAAAAATCGTTTTATTCACACATGCCATGCATTCACACTCAGCAGCAGCCTCTTATTTTTATTTTTATTTTTTTCAATTAAAAGGTTGATAACATTTAGGGACGTACCGATCCGATATTTATCTGCTGATGAATATCCCCCTAAAGCCAGACCGATATATCGGTGTGGCCGATGTATCGGCATTTATGCAGCCAATGTGTCCTAATTTTATAATAAATCAAATAAACAGAAAAATATTGATTATTTATCCTGTACTTGTCTATTTTACACTACTTTTAAATTGCTCACCAAAGCAAGCGCAGATGTCCGACTAAGCGTTATAAATCCATCCATGTTTGTTTACACTCCCTTCTAGACACGGACACAGCTCTCCAAGCAGAGGCCAAGCCGTTTCATGGGAAGCTTGGAAAACAAATTTGTTTCAGAGGTGATTCACTGGAACTTGGAAAAAGAAAAAAAGTCAAAAGTCAAAGTCTTTTACATGTTTCTATCTATAAGAAGGTTCTTTGTGTGTTTATTTTTATTTATGTGTTTGCTTCAATGTTTTGTTCATTGTTCTCAAATATAGAAACTTATACATTTTTTTTATCAAAGTGATCTGAAAATCTTGCACTTTTTGAGAAAATATCGGTCAAACAATCGGGATCGTTGTTGGACCCGAAACTCTGGCATCGGTGGAGCTCTACCCAGAACAATAACTTTGAGTGAGCGAGGCGCGTCTGCGGTTGTGTGGAATTGTTCTAAAGGGGACGTGTTATGCTCCTTTTCAACAAGTTTGTATCGGCCTCTGACGTCCCCAAAACATGATGTACCGCCATTGTGACACGCCTCTATGGCCCGACTGTTCCTGACAGGCTGTTTCAGTGTGTGTAGCTTTACGCCACGCCTCCCGAAACGCTCGGACCTGACCAAGATGGCGGCGTGCGCGCACGTTTCTTGTTTGTATCTCAGTTCGCCAATGTTAAGTTTAGTCGTGTGAATCCCACCTACAGCCGCCAAGATCTCCTGGTCATAGAGGACAGCGTAACCAGGCCGTCTCCAGTCCAGTGCCGAGCGGCGCGGGGCCGTTTTGCTGCTGATGACTGCGGATCCCCGAGGCTGGTTTCTGAGGCCGACTGCTCCTCTGTTTTGTGGGAGCCTGTGTAACTAAAAAGGACATTTCAGCGGAATGGATCTGGAGCGCAGGTGTCGAAGACAGAGATATAAATCTTATATGGATACATAGACATACATTCTAGCTGAACACAAGTGTGTGTGTGTGTGTGTGTGTGTGTGTGTGTGTGTGTGTGTGTGTGTGTGTGTGTGTGTGTGTGAGAAAGAGTTAGTTTGTGTGTGTGTGTGTGTGTGAGAGAGTGTGTGTGTGTGTGTGTGTGTGTGTGTGTGTGTGTGTGTGTGTGTGTGTGTGTGTGTGTGTGTGTGTGTGTGTGTGTGTGTGTGTGTCTGTATGAGAAAGAGTGAGTTTGTGGGCGTGTGCGAGAGAGAGAGTGTATGTGTGTTTTTGATTGTGTGTGTGTGTGTGTGTGTTTGTGTGTGTGTGTGCGCGCGCAGTTCTATCTAAGCTCCGCCCACCTCCTTTCATCACATCTTTTACTGCAGACTTTCTGTCGGAACCTTTTCAGGAGCCCTGCGGGGGCGGGTATGGGGAGGTTGGACAGGAGTGTGTGTGTGTGTGTGTGTGTGTGTGTGTGTGTGGTGGTGGGGTGGGGGATAAATTTGGGGAAAACCGGCCTAATTTTATTGTAATTCTCTCTTTTTTTTTGTCAGACTATTCCTTGGCCAGAAAAAAAAAATCCTTTTTCTTTTCCCGAGCTCCGTTTGATGTCTGAGAAATCTTCCTCCTGGCCCCGTTTCACAGAACTCCGACTTGGAAGCGGAATCTGTTTCATGAGGACATTTTGGAGCCGGAGCAGAAATGATTAAGCTTGAGTTTGGGAAAGTGCAACATCAGCTTTTTTTCCACTTCTTTTTTAATGTATAACTTCATTCTGTTTGGGGAACACACAACACAAACAACTGGAGCTTCTCTGTCTGGAGGCGTTTCCTGCTTCGGAGTCACCGTTAAGTCTGAGTTATATCATCATTTTTATTCTGGAATGCATAAATACTTCTGATTATGAATGATGTAACGATTCCTTTTCATGTCCGAATCACATCTCTGTGCGATGGCCTCTGGTCTCAAGACCCGGAGACAAACGGGAGCTGCAGTTCATGAGTTTGTGCGGACAAACGGCCTCAACTGGACTTTACTTTATACTAGAATTTGGTCTTTTGTGATTTTTCTTGTCAGGCACCGTGTGTCAGCCAGATGTGACCTGTCAATAACGGTTGCCCGGTTGCACCAGGCAACCAGATTTGGGCCGTTGTCAACCATCTTGTCCCGTCTTGTTGCCCTGTCCTCAACCACTTTTCACGTGTTAATGAAGGCTTGGCACCGTGTACCTCTGTATGTTTTTAAAACCTCCTTGTTGCATCGATTTAATCACAGTCAATTATAAAATGGCAACCATTTTGTCCATCTTGGCAACCGACAGCTGATTCATGGTCGCCAACTTGGCAACCCCTTCTAAAACTTAGTGTCCCCACACAGCAACGAATCCGCTGAATTAAAAATAAAGATCACAAGCGGAAGTGGGTTTGGTGTTTTATATGCAATGGAGTAGCAACTTCTTCTGATCTCCCTCCCTGCAAAGCTAAATTCACTCTATCTCCGCAGCTCGTAACTCCGACTGACGTGGGGGCCCAGATTCGCCAGCGGTTACCTAGCAACCAGTGACAACATGGCAGCCGAAATCAGGCAGTTGTTAGCTCTTGTAGTTTCTGATCGGCAAAGGTTTCAGAGCTACTTGTCGGCACTGTGAAATGACAGGTCCTGCAACAGCTCCTTTCAAGAGATATCAACATGGTCATCGACTGTCTGTCAGTGCAGCAGGTCTAACGTATTATCTTCAAATGTTAAATTCTACCTGGAAAGAACACCTGAGATTCATACTTAATGGGGCATCCCGGTTTATCTTTCCCGGTCGAAAGCTCATAATTACAAGGTTTGGCGGAAGCTTGAACGCACCATAAGCATGACAAATTCACTTGTTTCCTCTACCTCACTGCTGTGTTTTCATAACCATGTTCATGTGGCATTTTACAGCCAAATAACACCAGAAACAAGTCCCCACATAGAGTGGACTTTTTTATTTGTGTTTGTTATTTTCCCAGACTCCAGCAAAACTCACAGCTGCTGGCTTTCCAGGTACCGGTCCGGTCCAAACCATGACACATCCTGCTTTCTGGTAGGGCTCCAGCGGTCTATCAGTCGGCCCTTTTTTGTGGGTTTGTTTTTCAACACACTATTTCACAAGCACATTTGTCTGGTGTCTCGTCTTAGGAATGTCCAGAAGGTTCTGTGGGAAAAAGGGCTCTGTTGGATTTAATATCTATGAAATATGAATAAACCACAAATGTTCAACTAATGACTCTAGCTGTGAGAAAAATATAGATTAGTAGAACGTGTTCCTTACCTTGATACGTCCATATTCTGCCATTCACTGTTACCAGTACCTTCTATTGTTGCTTTGTGGAGAAAGAAGCTCTGTTGCCTTGAGCCCCAAAATCATATTTAGCAACTATCTTATGAAGCAGGTCCTTACATCCCAAGCACGTACAGTATGTCAAAAAGTAGGGATGCCGCGATTGTGAAATTCTGGGCCGATACCGATGTTTAAAATAACAATTTGGCGGAAGCCAATGTTTCCCGAGTTCCCCTGAACGTAGCATGACTTACAGTTTTCCGAGTCCCCCTTGAACGCAGCATCACTCCTTGCTTGGAGCGCTGCAGAAAGCCGTGTCCACGTCTTCTAATGATGGATGGCATCGTTCTCTCGGACAGATTCAAAATAAAAATAAAAAATGCTGAAATGGGTTGCCAAATAGGCTTTGGTGGCTGTTCATAAACCTTAGCCCAGGTTAAGTTTATGTGTGGGGAACACCGGTCCGCCATTTGCCCTATTTGCAGTCCAAAAGGCGAATATCGGCCGATGCCGATCTGCAGCTGATAAATCGGTGCATCCCTATCAAAAAGACTCTGTGGTTCAATACATTTGGAATGTTTGAGCCTTCTTAACCCTTTGAATAGTGAAGGAAACCCTATGAGGCGGCAAGAAGCGTGTCGACGTAAAAGGTTTTCCAAAACGTCCAGTCCACCAGCTCCTGCCATTTCGGGGACACACTTATTCTCATGTACTCAATGTATGTTGCACGTAGAGATACCCCGGTGGGGTGCGTCTCATGGACCTGGCGGCATTCAGGGTGATTGGTGTCGGACTTCCGTGACTGGTTCCCTCCTCCCATATCACTCTGCTGCCGTGTGACCATCTCAGATTTAATGAAGGGCAGGGACGCAGGCCGCCGCCCGGCAGATCCCGGGGTCACGCAGAGGGCCACATTCCCCTCCGCTTGGCTCACGTAGTCATGAGGCCAAAGGCATTTGTGTTTGCTGTCGCACAGGAGGGGGAGGCGGGGGAGGAAGCTCGTCTCTGTCGAAGGCCAACAGACACGGGTCGCTTCTCTCCCATGAAAGTGAATAAAAGATGAACATGAAATGAATCAAATACTTGGTTTAATAATGGCGCATGCATTAAAAAAAAAAAATGCAATTTAATCTATTTACCAAACCCTGAGTGTCTGTTCCATATTCCAAATTGTTATGTTGGCTGAGTGTGAAGGCTGAGCAAACTTATTATGCAATGTCAAGATGGCTGTTTGGCTTCAGATAACTTTATTTTGTACCTCATCATCTTGTTTTAGAATATATGCATGGTATATAAACGGCATATATATATATATATCTACAGTGTATATAGTGTGTGAGTGTATATAGTGTATATATTATAGCACGGATTAATTCAATAATCTAACAAATAATGAACAGTTGAGTTCATATACTGTATATCTCGTGTTGGGTTTACTTTCCAGTTTCATGGAAGCTAAATGGCAGCGGTTTAAACAGTGATGAGTAGAATCGCAGTCGGGTTAGAATTCGGTATCTTTTTGTAATTTCCTTTTTTCCATTTCTAATTTTATTCTAGTACCAAATATTGCTCTGTATTCTGAGGTGAAGTTCTACAAAAAACCCTAAAAGGACGGAAGGTTTTCCAAAGCTCTCGCTCGTCACTTGGGTTTTTTTCCCCTTTCCCCTTCAGAAGTGTGTCAGTCTAATCGGATTTGGCTGTGACTCTATGCCAATATTCCACTATTCGACCATAGTATCGATAAACTCCGACGTAACCGGAACTGTTAAAGGTATCGGAGAAATTTAGAAAATTTATTTTCTATTTATTTCGTCTCTTTAAGCGTTTCTAAGATATTTGTCTCTTTTCGCTATTATCAGAAGAGACATCTCTCTCTCTCTCTCTCTCTCTCTCTCTCTCTCCATCGCCGGAATGGAGATATGTGCGAGGAGGGCGGGGCCGGCCCCCTCTGCCTGTCTCTCTCTCACACCCCGGAGGAGACGGCGCTCTGAGGGAGCGACGTGGCACGACGAGCGCGGGTCGCCTCCCGATCGCCCCCTCTCCGTGCGCGACGCGCAGAAAGCAGCGCGGCGTTGATTCTGCTCTCTAGTGCCGTCTAAGTCTTAACGGTGCCCGTCCCTACGAGCCCAGCCCCGTTCCTCCAAATAAAACAACTAAAAGCTGTTGTTTGGAGAGCACATTCACACGTATAAAAATTAATGTATGATTGCCCTTATTCATAATTCCTTATTGATATGTTATCCCCGTGCATCCTGTTATTGTAATGGACACTGACTGTCAAAGAAAACGACTTGGAGAATCTCAGTCGACTGACGGGTTTCGGACTTGACGTGATCCAACTCATCGACTTTCAGGGTGCAGCCCGAAAAAAGGCCCTATACACACACACACACACACACACACACACACACACACACACACACACACACACACACACAGATTTAATTGCCTTTACTCTGTGTGGTTGAATCTCTTAAGACCCAGCCAACCCCACGGAGCTAGAGCGCTCCACAGACCTGCTTCTCATTTAGGGACAGGGTCAGAAATACACACACACACACACACACACACACACACACACACACACACACACACACACACACACACACACACACACACACACACACACACACACACACACACACAGGCAAATGCACACAGACAACACCCACACACTTAAATAGAGACTCAGATTCCTTTCTGGCAAGTGCTTGGGGAAATCCTCTGGAACTGCCCTGAGTTCTCTTTATGGTCACAATCACATCAATTCTATGCCTCAAACAGAGAAAGCTCCTGTTGCTTCTTAGGACCTCGTATACTGTGTGTGTGTGTGTGTGTGTGTGTGTGTGTGTGTGTGTGTGTGTGTGTGTGTGTGTGTGTGTGTGTGTGTGTGTGTGTGTGTGTGTGTGTGTGTGTGTGTGTGTGTGTGTGTGTGTGTGCGCGCGGGTCCACCCTTGCTGAGATGCAGATGCTGTAATGTGCAGGTAATGGTGTATAAATGGGAGTTTTAAGTTAAACATCAGTCAGACTGCGACCTACATAGCGGCCGGTCAGCGAGGGCAGACGCTCGGTCGGAAGGCTTCATGAACCTGCAGGGGGTGGAGGAGAAGGAAGCAAATGGAGTGACAGAAGGATGGAGGAGAAAAGACAAGGCGGGGGAATAGAAAGGGAAAAGTGTGGGGGGGGGGGGTTGTCAGGAGATAATGGAGAGCAACCGAGCGCAGTGCTGGTGCTGCCAGCAGGAGCTTTGTTCCACACTTTATCTTCCGGGCGGCAGGGTGGCGGGGCGTGGCGCCTCCACCCGACAAGCAGTTTATGGGGATGGTGGCTCAGGAGGTAGAGCTGGTGGTCTAGTGATCTAAAGGTTGCTGGTTGGATCCCAGGCTCCTCCTGCTAGCATGCTGTAGTGTCCTTGAGCAAGACACTTAACCCCTAATTGCTCCTGATGGCTGCGTCCGTCGATGTTTGAACAATTGTAAGTCGCTTTGGATAAAAGTAATGTAATGTAATTACAGATCTTTGGATATACACGTCAGCCCTGGCAGATCCATTCAGGCACCGCGGTGAAACTCCATCTTGGGCCTTGTAGTTATCAAACTGCTGTTGTCCCAGCTCACTGTACCACCTGAGTGATCCGACCTGATGCAGGTGAAGGTGCATCGGGCGTGGAGCTGTGAGGCTCTCACTCTGGGCCCTCGCCGTCGCCCTCTCTCTCCGCCTGTCGGACGCCCCGCAAATCTGAAGGATTAGCCACATTCTTTCCTCGAAACCCTTGAAGATTACGACAACTTTTCTTTCCAGTCCCCCTCGACCCTTTTCCTTCGTCAATGTTCAAACCCGAAGGGGCTGAGCCGGCGGCGCTGGCCTGACACCCCCCCCTCCACTGTTGTTGTTGTTGTTTTTTCTGTGCGTATTGGATCGGCCTCTTTACCCTGAGAGGCCCCCGGGAACTTGCAGTTTTTGGCTCCCCGCCCATCGGAGGCGGCATCCGTCAGCTCAGAGACGGTGCCAATCGATTAGCCAGCGCCGCCGTGGTCGCCTGCCCAGAGACATCAGCCGCCCTGCTGGTCAGCACCGGGAGGGCACCTGCAGCCCTGAGAGAGAGAGAGAGAGAGAGAGAGAGAGAGAGAGAGAGAGAGAGAGAGAGAGAGAGAGAGAGAGAGAGAGAGAGAGAGAGAGAGAGAGAGAGAGAGAGAGAGAGAGAGAGAGAGAGAGAGAGAGAGAGAGAGAGAGAGAGAGACTCCAACTCTCATTCACGAGTTGGAGACCACACCGCAACAGATGGATCAAGTTGTAATTGACTGAAGATAATGTGCGAAATAATAGAAGACACGAGACGATGGTTATGATGGATGCTCAGGGTGTGACGCTCGCGAATCGGAGCTTCGGCGCGCCGGTCGGTCGGGATGATGGACGGCGAGCCCCATGAAGGATGGGACACCAGGAGCTTTGCCTCGGGGAAAAGAGTCTAAACCCTGTAGATCCCTCGGTTTTAATATCACAACATTCACACAGAAGCCTCTGTACATTTTATTTTACATATCTATATTTACATTCTCAATGGACCGCAATTGTTTCTCCCAGCGATCCCAGCGGGTGGATAATGTGTTCAAAGATCTGGGAATTTGGTCCTGAACTCACGGCGTGAAGGGCATCAGGCCTCGGCTGCGCCTTGGGGACGGCAAAAGGGGAGAGAGGGAGACTGGGGAGATGGTGGGTTGCCAGAGCTAAGGCAACCGAATGTCGGGTGGATCTGATGGGTCCATGGATGTGAAGTTGATTGGTCGTGGGTGTGGTTCGGGGGCGTGGTCTCTGCTGCCGAACCTCAGTTAACTCTGACCACATTTAAGCGATAGCGTCACGGCCGCCGGTGATAAACAGAGCTGATCCTTCCCAACAGCTCGATGTGGAGACGTCTCCTGTTTGGAAAGCTGACTCGTTTAGGGGACGTGATTTTGAGGAGTAAGGATGTTTCTACACATGTCAGCGAATGAGGCCCAACGTGTTTGAGTTCTTTTGAACACAGTAGCTGGGCTCCACCTCTTTTGACCAGGTGTCTTATCTTCTCTACGTCTGGAACCTGTAACCACGTGGAGGTGGAATCCGTCTCTGTCCACTGAAGTGGAGATTGCTCTGGTGTCGCTCAGGAGAACACACACGCACACAGTACAGGCACGCTCGCGCACACACACACACACACACACACACACACACACACACACATACATACACGCACACAAATCTAAGCCTGTATTTAATCTTTTTTCTTTTATGAACATGACATTTTGCCATCCTCTCTCTTTATGTCTCAACTCTTTGCAACTATTTTCTGTGTGTCTGCGTGTGTGTGTGTGTGTGTGTGTGCGCGCGTGCGTATGTGTGTGCGCGCACTCGCGCGTGTGTGTTTACGACCACAGGGGGAAACCGTGTCAATAGAACCTCTCCATTTGCCATCTGCTGCCTTGTGAATGGCCTGCACGTGCACACACACACACACACACACACACACACACACACACACACACAGTGTCAAGCTGTACAAGCTGGACAAATACAGCCCTGTTTCCTGCCTTTGAAAAAATGTACTTCCTTCTTGGTTTCTTTCAGTTTCTTTCAGTCAAGCTAAGTCCAGTTAGAGCCATTTTCTGCAGCTTGAACCAAACACAGAACACACACACAACACACAGGGATTATACACATTATACACACAAAAAGCAAATAATATGCATACACCACGTCAATAAATACCTTTTAAATGCTCCCAGTCAGTCTTTAAACTGAAATGAAATCAACACTTTTCTCTCTCCGTCTCTTTGTCCGTGTCAGTTTGCTGTGTTTCATTATGTCATTTGTGTGTGTGTCACTGTGTGTGTGTGTGTGTGTGTGTGTGTGTGTGTGTGTGTGTGTGTGTGTGTGTGTTCTAGTCTTTATGACAGCATATAGACTAGAACTTGTAATTGTGTCAGGAAGGATTACAGTTTGACGGACAAATATCGGCATATCTACGTGGATGTGATGGATGTGATGTGATGGATGTTATGTGATGGATGCGATTGATGTGATGGATGCGATGGATGTGATGTGATGGATGTTTTGTGATGGATGTGATGGACGTGATGGGATTGATGTGATGTGATGGATGCGCTGGACGTGATGGATGGAATGTGATGTGATGGATGTGATGTGATGAATGCGATGGATGGGATGCGATGGATGTGATGGATGCGATGGATGTGATGTGATGGATGCGCTGGATGTGATGGATGTGATGGATGCGATGGACGTGATGGTGAACAGCAGCACAGTGCGTTCCTCCCTTGGGGGGTCGGTGGGCCTTCTGAGGGCTCCTGGCCTCCGCCCAAACTACCCCACCTCTCAAGCCTGGAGCTCCTGGCCTCCAGCCTGCCCCACCGCTCCACCCTGGAGCTCCTGGCCTCCAGCCTGTCCCACCCTACCCACCACCCCCACGCCCGCCCTGCTCTGGCGTTCAGCTGATCACTGCTGCTCTTAATTACACAGCTCTTCAAACAACCATGAGTCATCTCTTCAGTCTGTCTGTCTGCCTGTCTGTCTGTCTGCCTGTCTGTCTGTTGCCCTGTCTCTCTGTTGCCCTGTCTGTCTGTTGCTCTGTCTGTCTGTCTGTTGCCCTGTCTGTCTGTTGCCCTGTCTCTGTCTGTCTGTCTGTCTGTCTGTCTGTTGCTCTGTCTGTCTGTTGCTCTGTCTGTCTGTTGCCCTGTCTGTCTGTCTGTCTGTTGCCCTGTCTGTCTGTTGCCCTGTCTCTCTGTTGCCCTGTCTGTCTGTTGCCCTGTCTCTCTGTTGCTCTGTCTCTCTGTTGCTCTGTCTGTCTGTTGCTCTGTCTCTCTGTTGCCCTGTCTGTCTGTTGCTCTGTCTCTCTGTTGCTCTGTCTCTCTGTTGCCCTGTCTCTCTGTTGCCCTGTCTGTCTGTTGCCCTGTCTCTCTGTTGCTCTGTCTCTCTGTTGCTCTGTCTGTCTGTTGCTCTGTCTCTCTGTTGCCCTGTCTGTCTGTTGCTCTGTCTCTCTGTTGCTCTGTCTCTCTGTTGCCCTGTCTGTCTGTTGCTCTGTCTCTCTGTTGCTCTGTCTGTCTGTTGCTCTGTCTGTCTGTTGCTCTGTCTGTCTGTTGCTCTGTCCGTCTGTCTGTCTGTTGCTCTGTCTGTCTGTTGCTCTGTCTGTCTGTCTGTCTGTTGCTCTGTCTCTCTGTTGCTCTGTCTGTCTGTTGCTCTGTCTCTCTGTTGCCCTGTCTGTCTGTTGCTCTGTCTCTCTGTTGCTCTGTCTCTCTGTTGCCCTGTCTGTCTGTTGCCCTGTCTCTCTGTTGCTCTGTCTCTCTGTTGCTCTGTCTGTCTGTTGCTCTGTCTCTCTGTTGCCCTGTCTGTCTGTTGCTCTGTCTCTCTGTTGCTCTGTCTCTCTGTTGCCCTGTCTGTCTGTTGCTCTGTCTCTCTGTTGCTCTGTCTGTCTGTTGCTCTGTCTGTCTGTTGCTCTGTCTGTCTGTTGCTCTGTCTGTCTGTCTGTCTGTTGCTCTGTCTGTCTACCGTTTGTTTATTTTCCTCTGAGTCCTTTTTCCTTCTTTTCTTTTACCTTCAGTTTTTTGTGTTGGGAGGGGCTCCTGTTGGTTTGCATGCACACGACAAACACACACACACACACACACACACAAACACACACACATGCACGCGCACACACACACACACACACACACTGTCCACTCTGGTGTCGGACTTCCTCCACTACGCCCCCTTGTGGTCAGTTGATGTATCTGATTTCTATGGCGTTGCTGAGGAGAACTTTCTCACACACACACACACACACACACACACACACACAGAGACAGGCAGGTGACCCCACAGACAGGCAGGTGACCCCACAGACAGGCAGCAGTGGTTATAGCATCGTGGTGACAGGGGGTGTAATGGAAGCGTCGCTCGGCGTGGTTTGTTCCCTCTGCTCCGTAGCAGCTCGTCTCCTGTTTCTTCTCCGTTCTGAGGCTTTGACATTTAAGCTGCAGCAGTGGGAGACGAGGGCTCTCACGGTTGTGCTGCGTCGGGCTCCGTCCCTCGCTCCGAGCGCCGCTCTGTTCTTTTGTTTCCCGGTGAAAACCCAGAGGACGGCCGAGCGGCTTCAGCCCCCTCGTCCGGAGTTCAGCGGAGGCGTCTCTCCGTGCGTCTGCCTGTCTCTGTCCGTCCCTGTCTGTCTCTCCGGGCCGGCCGTCTTCCCGGAGGAGGTTTTGGTTTCTTCCTCTGCCTAACGTCATCTCTCAGCTCGTTTGTCTGACAGGAACCATGTGGTTGATGGTTTCGACTGCACGTCCACTGCCTTCCAGCGGACTGCTTCCTTCCTCTCTAATGAAGAGCTTCCCAGCGTTCTCCCCTGCAACGTGCGGTGGCCGCGGCGGCCGCGCCCCGCCGGCTGGAACAACCATTTTTGAGGTGGGGCGAATGCCGTGTCTTCTTAAGGGTTACCCAGGAGCATGCGAGTTGGATTCACCCGCCTGACGTTGCCCTTGACCCAAGGCACTGCCTCCAGAGCTGGACGTGGTCCTGGGCTGCTGTGTGTGCACACTGCAGTTTGGTGTTGGGTCCAGTGGGCGGGGTGGACCGTCGCTATGGCGACAAATACAGCATCGCTCACTCTATCATTAACTGCACATTTGGAAATATCATCTGCGTGGATCTCATTGTGATGGGTATGTGAGCACCTTGCCCACCTGACATGTCTTACATAACACCTTTGTAAGTGCTCAGATCGAAGGAAGCAGCATCTCCGTTTAAGAAGGTCTGTGTCTGAGATTCACTGATCTGTTCATGCTTCCCAGTCGAGGGCCCCGGGCCCCGCGCCCTATGCTGCTGGTTTGTTCCGGAAAAGACACTGGAGATACTGTTAAGCCTGTTGTCCAAACAGGCGTGTTACCAAGAAATAACGTGTGTGTGTGTGTGTGTGTGTGTGTGTGTGTGTGTGTGTGTGTGTGTGTGTGTGTGTGTGTGTGTGTGTGTGTGTGTGTGTGTGTGTGTGTGTGTGTGTGTGTGTGTGTGTTTATGTGTACTTGCAGCTGAGATAGAAAGATCCTTAATATTTTCAAGCTAAACAGCCAAATATGAGTTATGGCAACTATGCACCCCCCCCCCCCCCACCCACACAGGGAACTGATTTTAGAGTAAGTCTGCCTGAAGGATGCCCCTCTCTCTCTCTCTCTCTCTCTCTCTCTCTCTCTCTCTCTCTCTCTCTCTCTCTCTCTCGCTCTCCCTCTCTCTCTCTCTCTCGCTCTCTAATCTTTGTTCCTCAAAGTGTTTAATTCTGGAGCAAGCCATCCGTGAAACCTGCGTCCTGGACCTCATTGTGTGGGAAGAAACATCAGCTTTTCATTCTGTTCTTCCCTTTTTCCACCCGGTGACTAGCGAGGAGCGTTCTGGAGCATCCATCCACCCGTCCATCCTAACATCCATCCACCCACCCACCCCTCCATCCATCCTAACATTCATCCACCCATCCACCCCTCCATCCATCCTAACATCCATCCACCCATCCATCCTAACGTACATTCACCGTATCCATCCTAACATCCATCTACCCACCCACCCTTACATCCATCCATCCATCCACCCACCCACCCCTACATCCATCCATCCATCCACCCACCCACCTCTCCATCCATCCATTCATCCATCCACCCACCCACCCACCCACCCCTCTATCCATCCATCCATCCACCCACCCACCCACCCACCCACCCCTCCATCCATCCATCCATCCACCCTGTCCACTGTCTGCTCTCTGTTCCCCCTTTCTCCTTTTCTGTCTTCGTGGTTGTTCTGCGCTTTGACCCAGATTTTGTAGTGTTGTGTGTGTGCGCCTCCATAAGTGTGTGTGTGTGTGTGTGTGTGTGTGTGTGTGTGCGCGCGCCCAGGAGACGCGCAGTGATCCGGGCGTCTCAGCTCCTCAAGCTGGAACTCTGTGTTGTGAGATTTGAGGCTACTAAGCCACATTTTGACAGGCAGCATTTTTTATGAATCAGACCGTAAATGCCTTTGTCTCCTGGAAGCGGACCCCTCTCCCCGCTCCCAAAATATTGTCCTGTAACGGTTTCCCTGTAATGTTAGTAAAACCTGGATCTAAATTTTGTTTTTGGATGTCATTGAATTTGGACGTGCAGCCTTTGTGGAATATGATTCATATCATTTGGTCTGAGCTGGATTCTTATTTTAGCTCTTTTATCCTGCGCTCCCCTCCTCCCAATCTCCCTTGTCTTTATTTCCAGCGTCCTAATGTTTCATTGCTTAACATTTTCCTTTAAAATGTAATTTAATAATAAAACCTTTTTGGCTGGGCGTTTTGACGGAGGAAAAAAAACAACATATTTTTTTGGCCAAAGTGTACATGAAAAAAACAAACTGGAAATAAAAGGTAAAAAATAAGTAAAGTCAAAGCACAAGACACGATAATTATAATAATAATAATACAAAGGTGAATAAAGAGAACTATTCACAAATAGAATTCCCCCTTCTTCCTCTCTTTGTATTTCTCTCCATCCCTCCATCCCTCACCAGAGGAACAGTTGGAGCAGGATGACTGAGTTAAGGTTTTGGATTTGTTCCCGGTGTTTCAGTCCGAAGCCGCTCGTCCTTCATGGAGGTTTTATGGAGAAATAAACTGAACGTAATGACCAGTTACAGTTAAAGGACAGCGGTGAAACGCAGTTTATATGTGAAGGAATTCACATATTACACACACACACACACACACATGCACATACACACACACACACACACACACACACACACACACACACACACACACACACACACACACACACAGACGCCCACACGTACGTACCTTTACTGCTGAAATGGGAGGGAGTGGAGGATGAGAAAGGGAGAGATAGGTTGAAGAGGAGGAGAGGAAGGGGGTGGAGGGAGAGGAGAGCATCGAGAAGATGAAGTGGAGACGTGAAAGAGGGGGGGAGGGAGGAAGAGGGGGAAGAGGAGGGGAGGCAGAGTTTTCGATATGGAACAAATGAGCTTTAACCAAAGAACAAATGAGACCTGGACTGGAAGAGCGAGACGAGAGGAGAAAGTTCACCAAACAGACTCCTCCTCCTCTTCCTTCTTCTTCTTCTTTCTCCTTCTGTCTTTCAAACCTTTCTTTTCGGATCTTCTCGACCCGCTGAACATTCCATCTGTTCCTGTTCCTCTTCCTCTCTGTCTCTCAGGGGGTGATGGAGTAGGTGGAGCGTCTGAGGTGAGGCAGGGGGGTAAACAGGCGTTTGTTGTGGTGTCGGTGGAGCTGCTCAGATCTAGTCGTGTGGCGACGTGTGGGGGAGACGAGGCCGAACGAGTCACAGTGGGAGGTGGAGGAGTGGGCTCATATGTGTGGGCTCAACCCCACCCTCCTAGACTGTGGTGGAATGTTCCTTTAAGAAGGTCTTTTACACTAAATGTGAAATAAACACGTTTTTATACTAGTTCTTTAAAAAGGTGACTTCATTTTCTCTTTTTTTGACACATGTTTGTGTTCCCTCGTGGAGTGAATAGACATGTGCCAATTATTAGTAATAAGTATTACTAATAATAAGTATTAGAAATAAGTAAACAAGTAATGAAATTTCTTTAGTAAATAATGAAGTAATGAAGTAGATCTCCTTTCCTGAATTCCCTCCATGGCATCAATGATGTCTTATCTTTGAATTGGATCAGTGTCTCGTGTGTGTGTGTGTGTGTGCGTAGGTTAAGGTGTGTGTGTGCGTAGGTTAAGGTGTGTGTGTGCGTAGGTTAAGGTGTGTGTGTATGTGTGTAGGTTAAGGTGTGTGTGTAGGTTAAGCTGTGTGTGTGTGTGTAGGTTAAGCTGTGTGTGTGTGTGTAGGTTAAGGTGTGTGTGTGTAGGTTAAGGTGTGTGTGTGTAGGTTAAGGTGTGTGTGTGCGTAGGTTAAGCTGTGTGTGTGTGTGTAGGTTAAGGTGTGTGTGTGTAGGTTAAGGTGTGTGTGTGTGCGTAGGTTAGGGTGTGTGTGTGTGTGTGTGTGTAGGTTAAGGTGTGTGTGTGTGTGTAGGTTAAGGTGTGTGTGTGTGTGTGTGTGTGTGTAGGTTAAGGTGTGTGTGTGTAGGTTAAGGTGTGTGTGTGCGTAGGTTAAGGTGTGTGTGTGCGTAGGTTAAGGTGTGTGTGTGCGTAGGTTAAGGTGTGTGTGTGCGTAGGTTAAGGTGTGTGTGTGCGTAGGTTAAGGTGTGTGTGTGTGTGTAGGTTAAGCTGTGTGTGTGTGTGTGTGTGTGTGTGTGTGTGTGTGTGTAGGTTAAGCTGTGTGTGTGTGTGTGTGTGTGTGTGTGTGTGTGTGTGTGTGTGTGTGTGTGTGTGTGTGTGTGTGTGTGTGTGTGTGTGTGTGTGTGTGTGCGTAGGTTAAGCTGTGTGTGTGTGTGCGTAGGTTAAGCTGTGTGTGTGTGTGTGTAGGTTAAGCTGTGTGTGTGTGTGTGTGTGTGTGTGTGTGTGTGTGTGTGTGTGTGTGTGTGTGTGTGTGTGTGTGTGTGTGTGTGTGTGTGTGCGTAGGTTAAGCTGTGTGTGTGTGTGTGTAGGTTAAGCTGTGTGTGTGTGTGTGTGTAGGTTTAGGTGTGTGTGTGTGTAGGTTAAGGTGTGTGTGTGTGTGTGTGTGTGTGTGTAGGTTAAGGTGTGTGTGTGTGTAGGTTAAGGTGTGTGTGCGTAGGTTAAAGTGTGTGTGTGTGTGCGTAGGTTAAGCTGTGTGTGTGTAGGTTAAGGTGTGTGTGTGTGTGTGTGTGTGGGTTAAGGTGTGTGTGTGTGTGTAGGTTAAAGTGTAGGTGTGTGTGTATCTCCGGAGGAGGGGGACTGAACTGTCTTTTCAGCATTTTCTTATTTTATATGCAGGAGCTGAATGTTCCACTGAATTTCTTACTCTTAAACAACAGCAGTTAAACAAGACTCAGCTGTGTGTGTGTGTGTGTGTGTGGGTTCAGTATGTAAATGTTGTGTTTTGTTTTCCTCTTTGTGTTCCTCTCTCAGAACTGCTCCGTCACCTCTGTGGGCGATGCTCTCCTGAAACGCCACGCCCGCTCGCCCGTCCCCCCCGAGGAACCCCGCCCTTCGTCCTCCTCCTCCTCCTCACTTTCCTTTTCCGTCCTCGCACCATGAACCACACCCCGAGCCCCCACCTGTCGGAGGGCAGTAAGTCGGCCCCGGGGGGCCTGCTGTGCGGCCTGGGCCTGGGCTCGGACCGGGGGCTCCGCTCGCCCGACAGCCTGGCCCACACGCCCAGCCCCACGGGGGGCACGCCCAGCTCCAGCCCCCCGCTGCTGCTGTCCCCCGGCCTGGGGAGCCTGGGCCTGGTCTCCCTGGGCTCCATGGGAGAGGTGGCGGGGGCCGACTGGGAGAGCCGCGAGGAGCTCCGGCTCCGGGAGCTGGAGGAGGCGCGGGCGCGAGCCGCTCAGATGGAGAAGACGATGCGTTGGTGGTCGGACTGCACGGCCAACTGGAGGGAGAAGTGGAGCAAGGTGCTCACACTGCTGGTTCAACTCTCTAGTTTAACTGACTCGTCTAAATCTCTACTTGAACTCTTTAGGTGAACTCCAGTTTAACTCTCTAGTTTAACACTTTCATTTAGCCATAGTTTAACTCTTCAACTCTAGTTTAATTCATTAGTTTCATTCTCTAGTTCAACTCTAGTTTAATTCACTCGTCTAACTCCCTAGTTTAACACGAGTTAAACTCTGTGGTTAAAGTCTAGTTTAATCCACTAGTTAAACTCTAGTTTGACTGACTATCTACACTCACCGCTAAGACTGGGCGATATTAACAAAATCAAATGTTGCAATTTTTGACAAATACCTCAATATTGATAATTTGACGTTATTTTGGCGATGACTATTGGTCCTTTCATACTATAGATATTATCACACAATAAAATATCTGAGAAACAAAATATTAATGTGGATATTGTGACCATTGATTAGAATCTAGAACAGTCTATGAAGTTCAGAAAACTGCATTATTTTCAACTATATCACGAAACCTCTCGTCTCATGACAATATCAACATGATATTAATACATGGGCCAGCCCTTCCCACCGTTTTAACTCGGTGTTTAAACCCACTACTTCCAGTCTCTGTTTGAGTCCAGTCCGTGCCTTTTTCCAAGTTTTATTTCATACCAAACTTCATTGAAGCTGAAAAGCAACAATGCAGCCAACTGACAAAAGAATACAGAAAACAATAAAAGAATGATAATATTAATACAACTTGTGTGATTTACAGAAATGTGAACATGGATTCAAGCGTAAGGGATAAATATTTGAAGATAATGTAGTAATATGATCTTGAATCGATCCGTTGCCCCCCGGTCCAGGTCCGGGCCGAGCGGAACCGGGCCCGGGACGAGGTGCGGCAGCTGCGACAGCGTCTGGACGCTCTGACCAAGGAGCTGAGCGGCGTGCGGCGCGAGCGGCAGGAGCTCGCCGCCGAGAACGAGGCGCTGCGGCAGGAGGCGGTCCGTCTCCGTGGCGACCTCGCCGCCTCCCCTGCTCCTCACCCCTCACCCCAGCCCCCGGCCGAGGCCTCCCCGCCCCCTTCCTCCCCGGCCGCCCGCTCCTCCTCCTCAGCCTCCTCTTCCTCCGCCTCTACCTCTCAGGCCCACGTCGACGGCAAGACGGACCGGGGACCCCCCGGGCCCCTCAGGCCCCCCGGACCCCTGGGGTCCCCCGAGACGGAGCCGGTCCGGGACGTGGACACAGAGACAAGGGAGAGAACCAAGGTGGGTCAAAGTGTTAGACAATACTCTACCTCTACTCCATCTCTACTCTGCTCTCCCTCTAAGTCTGCCCTGCTTCTACTATTCTATTCTACCTCTACTTTATATCTACTCTGCTCTACCCTGCTCTATTCTACCTCCGTTACCTAACCTCTACTCTACTCTACTCTACTTCTACTCTACCTCTACTCTAAGGGGAGAGAGAATCTAGTCCAATGAAGGAATCAATGATTTTTCTCAATATTTTGACAAATATATGATATGATATGAAGATGTAATATAATAATAATAATAATAATAATAATAATAATAATAATACAATATAAAATGTGTCAGATGTTGATGAATAAGACTCAATCCTGAACAACGCTCTCTCTCTGTCTGTTTGCTATGGACCAGAAGGTAAGTGGGGCAGCAAACCAACCAAAAAGTCTGTATGTGTGTGAGAGTAGTGTTTTACTAGTTCAGGTGTCACCGGGTAACTACCCTAAATAGAACGCTCCAACACACACACACACAGACAGTGCAGCCCTCAGGGCCCTGCTTGCTGCAGTACTTCATCTTGTTCATCTCTTCTTTTTTCTTTTTTTTTTTATTACCAGACCTACTTATAAAGAAACATGATGATGCGTTCCCTGTTCCCTCGTAAAAAAAAACACCAACCCTTTCATTGTATTCTTTGTGCTTTGAATTAGGGATTTTTTCAGGGTTGGTTTCTGTTTGATTTCATGTTGAGGGGTTATTTTGGGCTTATTTGGTGGTGATTAAGGCGTAATTTAGGGTCAGTTTAGGTTGGATTTAGGGGCTGTTCAGTGTTTATCCTGGGCGATGCGTTCAGGGAGAGATACGACTCACGATGAGGTCTCCTGATGTGCAGTGTGGTCGGACACCTGCCAGCCAATCCGAAAGGGGGGATTTTCCCTGGCCAAAATGTGGTTTCTCTGCTTTAACACTTAACGTTTGGCTGTTCTGGAACGTGTCATCTGCTGGGAAGCCGCTGGTGTTTTCAGTCAAGAAATAAATCCATCACTGTTGGCACTTTGTTTGGTTTTGTTGTTAAATCCCCCTCGCGTGGTGTTTGGTTTCCCAGCTGACGGTGCAGGGTGACGCTGCTTGTGTTGAATAATGATAAACTGGATTAGAACGATGACTATCTGTTATCATCCCGGGATGAGGAGAGATTCAGATAAAGATTCAGATAAATCGAGCCTGGCACGTGAGCCATGACCTCTCCGGCTCGGAACCCGCAAACAAAGTGCGGTTCAGGCTTCAGCAGGACGAGCGTGGAGAGGAGACGCCATCCTCAACCTCTTAGTTTAAAGTCTCGGTTTGGGTTCAGGTTCAGCCGTGGAGGCGTGGTCTGATGCGGCGCAGCCTTGGCTTCACGCATCGGTCGGGGGACGACGCCCAAACGTGGGGCTCCCCCGTTTTCCCCACTTGGTACGTTCCTCCGGGGCCAAGGCCCAGAGCGCTGTGTTGTTGTGAGGAAGCCGTTCCCGGCGCGTTTCCTGTCCCGTCCACGCACAGTGTACACGCAAATGTAGGTTTTTAAAGAGACCGCAGGAGCCGCCAGGGTAAATCAACCGATAACATACACGCGAGCGAAAAGCCTTTTTGCTTTAATACGAAGCCTTTTAGCGTAATGTCCAACATGTGCTGCTGCATCCTGCCATTGTCCCGTTGAGCTTCACTCCTTATTGACTTTTAACTGTTCCCAGGCTCTCGCCGCGACGCAGCCCGTCTGAGCCGAGCTCGGGGAAAAAACACAGAAATACATTTTAATAGAGACTTGCACCGTGGGCCGGATGATGTTTAACTTCACAGTAACTTTACCACTTTACCATTTACTGCAGTGGTTGCCTCTTATGAACCTTCATCATTGATATTGTTTGGCTCTTATGCTTCTTTCATTCTTTTCATTCAAAAACAATCAAAAAAACAATATATGAAAAATATACAGAATATACAGAATGTGCTCCATGCACGACATGAATGAAAAGGCTGATTGGTATTGGTATAAATATCTGTCATATATAATGACAGGAGGGGTGTACTTTTGATCACATTTGATGCCCTTTGTTTTGATTTCGTCCTCTGGTTTCCAGCCCGTGTCCTGGCGGTGGGATCGGAGCCCTCGGGTTTCTCTGTTCACACTCTGATCCCGCTGGAGGGCGTGGCTCTGTTCAAACACACACACACACACACACAAATATGCAGGCGCCCACGCCACATGCCTCCCAAAGCATGTGGAGACACACACACACACACACACACACTCTAACCCCATAATGAGCCGTTTATTTTAAACAGCAGGGAATACAGATCAGTGTCGTCAGATATGACCTTCATTGAGCTCCGACAAGGTTTCCGTGGAAACACAACCCATAATGGACACACACGCGCACACACACACACACACACGCACAGAGTGTGTGTTGTTCCAAGTTAACCATGATTCTATATACATAAACACATGTATGAGCTGAGATGGTCTTGGGCGGACCGCCAGCTTCTACCCACACACTCCACAGTACAGCCCCATTTCCTGCCTCCCCATTGTCCTTGTGCGCACACACACACACACACACACGCACGCTGTGTGAGTGTTTCCACATGGGCAGGATCTTCCAGGATTCCTCAGCGATGAATTGCACGTTTGCGCTCCCTGCTGGACCCCGGGTGGCATTACATTATGTCCAGACGAGGGCACCGTCCTTGGGCTCCATGTGGCTCACCGCACATGCACATGAAAAGTTGACGTGATAAACCTCATGTCAACTCTTTTTTTGCATTCCGGAAGTGCATGCTTCTGACTGATACTGGATGTTTAATTACGTTAAAAAGTGGAAATGAAATGCATGCAAGATACACCAGCACCACCTGCTGACTTCACCCTCTTGAATATGTTTTGAGTCTTGAGGAGTGTCTGGGAGCCCTGTGTTATTTTAATATGATATAACGTTATATCTTTTATGAATTAATACATATTGTATTGAGCTGCATGTTTCCTAATTTATTGAATAGAAGGGTGTCTTGTTTCTCTTTAGGCAAACGAGTCGCGCTGTCTCCAACATGTCACATTATGTCATCCTTCCATTACTCCTTGACCCTAACCCTAAATAACACATGTTCTGTAGCACTACATTGTCACGGCAAATTTAAATATTTGAACAACAGGTTGTGGTGTTCACATTCATTGCAATGTTTTATTCATTTTGCTCAAATAGTACATTTAATTGTATTTTTTTCCAAAGCTGTTGCTAATATAATTTGCTCTGCATGACCCGTTCATGCAATATGTAGATAATGTGGATTAATAAGAATTAATATGAATCAGGATTGTATCATCAGCACTGCCTCTATCAATAAAGGGGGGCATTTATTGTATTTGCAAGAAGTCATTCCTCATCTTCCAGGAAGCTTTTTTCCCGATGTTTTCCATCTGGGGATTAAGGTTTTGAGATTTGTGGTTTGTGTCAAAGTTAGAAAACGTTGCCTGAAGGTAGTTTCCCCGGGGAGACGCCTCTACTGTGGAGCGGCACAGGGAACACAGACAGGGAAGGGTTTTGGTGCAAAGATTTACTCCTCACTGCCCCCTTCCTAATTTATTAGCTTTGATTTCCCTCCGGCTTCCTCTTTCGAGAGAGCAGTAATGTCGCATTGTGAGGGGAGACGGGGGAAGAAAAATCAAGTCACCTTCCCCGCTGTGTTTGATCAGAGTAGAACGGTGAATTCTGGGTCCCGGTTACACCGAAATGTCACGTCACTTCTACAAGGTTAGCGGAGGAACCCTCTGGTGCAGGTCACATGACCAGCAATATCGATCAATACAAAACTGATCCAGGAAGTGAAGGGTTGTGGAATTTACTCTGGGGACAAAAAAAACAGAACAACTATTCATTCAAGATGAGAGAAACGAAGCGACAACACTCATCCACCATCAGCTTCATCTTTGTTTTATGTCTGTTTTGTCTGAATGTATTTTTAACACATTTTAACTTTATTTTTTGCTGGATTTCTATTGAAAAGGCTTTTCATATATATATATGTGTGTGTGTGTGTGTGTGTGTGTGTGTGTGTGTGTGTGTGTGCGTGTATATATATTTTTTTTTAGCATACTCTTATTTATTTATTTTGTGTTTAATATTTTTTATTGTTTATGTTTTTTTAAGTTTTATATTTGTGTATATTTTTTATATACTGTATTCTTAGAATACGTTTGTTTTATATTTGCTTTTACTTACCATCCTTCATCCCCTCGTCTCCCCCAGGACCTGGAGCTGCCGGAACCCTGGGATTCCGGGCGGGGCCCCTCCGGCCCCTCTGGTCCCCGTCCCGCCTCCTGCTCCTCGTCCTCGGGGCCGAGCCGGCAGGACCGCAGCCGCTCGCTGTGGGACGACATCGCCGCCGCCGAGGAAGACTCCGGAAAACTCAACGTCCTGCAGCTCCGCCTGGACGAGTCCCAGAAAGTCCTGCTGAAAGAGAGAGAGTAAGGAGAGAGGGAGGAAGTGATCTCACTCTGATCGATGATCAGAGTAAGAGATTGATTCACGTCAATCACGGTTTACTATATTTATTGTTATTCATAAATAAATCGCATGTTAAAAATGAAAGCAAATTCAGCGTGAACAAGTTTTCAATAAGTTTCACAAATATTAGGTCTTAAAAGTCAGGAAATGTAACTGATGAAGTCTTTGTAAACATGGTTTAACCACATTGAAATAAAAAGATAATAATACTGACCTCTGCCCTGGACCAGAATATACTTTATACACCACCTTTATAGATGATTTGTCCAAATATATGACTTGAATTTCTATAAAAGCTGTGTTAAATATTGTATTAAATCTAACTAACTGATACGATAGAAAGTGGATTGTACAAAACTAAAGTGATGTGTCCTGTCTTCCCTGTCGTCCTGTCTTCCTGTCATCCTGTCGCCCTGTGGTCTTGTCATCCTGTTGTCCTCTCATCCTGTCGTCCTGTCTTCCTCTGGTCCTGTTGTCCTCTGGTCCTGTCTTCCTCTGGTCCTGTCTTCCTCTCGTCCTTTCTTCCTCTCGTCCTGTCGTCCTGTTGTCCTGTCGTCCTCTCATCCTCTCGTCCTGTCATCCTCTTGTCCTGTCTTCCTCTCGTCCTGTCTTCCTCTCGTCCTCTCGTCCTGTCCTCCTGTCTTCCTCTCGTCCTGTTGTCCTGCTCAGGGACAAACTGGCTCTGAGCCGCAGCATCGAGCGTCTGGAGGCCGAGCTCAGCCAGTGGAAGCTCAAGTACGAGGAGCTGAACAAGAGCAAACAGGAAGCGCTGAAACAGGTGAGACGCCGCAAATGACACTCCCTGCAGGACACGCCCCCTGCAGGGAGTGTCCTACAGGGGGCGTGTCCTGCAGGGACGGGTAGGAGTTTTTCTGTCGTTGTTTTAAGGCTGCTCTGCTGCAGCTTCTCACTGGGCTCAAATGCATTCCAAAGACAAAGGTTGAATCTCTTCTTTTCTCAGACACATTTTGGGAAAAATTGCAGCAATCCTTTCACTCCTGCTGTGAAGGAACAGCAGTTTATCGCCCCTTTTCTACTTGCGCTGAAAGCGGTTTTGGCCTCATGTGGGAACAGGAGCCGGTGTGGATGTTCTGTAGAAGTCGTTCCGTAAATTTCCCCACTCTCCACCTGGTATCATTTCTGGGAAAATGTCGGAACAGAAACACGTCCAGTCTCTACGGAGACAGGTCTTTATAACTTCAATTTTATTATTTTTCACTCAGACCCTCGACGTGTCTTTTTTATGTAATGTACCAGTCATTATGTGGGAACAGACTCCATACGGAAGTTCTCCGCAGAGGAGGCCAGTGTGGAATGACTACCTGCTGCCTTTGTTGGATATCTGTTATCCAGCAATGTTATGGATTCCATGTGGGAAAGGGGCTTATTTCAGCTTGTTTCCCCGCCTCGCTTTCGTCTTTTAAATCCCCAGATCACACATCGGAGTGGCTCTTCTCCAGCTGGTTGTCGAGGCAGGTAGAGTGTTCGGGAGGTTTAAAGTCGTCCTTCACTAAAAGGACGACAGCTTTTTGTTGAAAGATCCACTCTGGGATTCTGGGGAGCAGCTTCTGGGAACCAGAGCCGCCGTCCTCCACCACGAGACCCCGCTTTGATTCTGACCTTTGTCCAACACACCTGCAGGCACATCAGAGAAACACACGCTTCCTTTTTTCTGCCTCTCTCTACTTTTTCTTCCTGTTTTTTCCGATCACTGCCACAGATGGACGTCAGCAGATAAAAGCATCAAATACCAATTAAAAAAAAACTTTGATGTGGAAATAAACGCTGAGAATATTGAAACCACTGACAGGTGAAGTGAATAACATGGATCATATGGTTTCAATAGCACCTGTCAAGGGGTGGGATATATATATATATATATATATATATATATATATATATATATACTGTTATATATTATAATTATATAATGTTATATATTATTATTATTAATTTATATGAGGCAGCAAGTGAAGAGTGAGTTGTTGAAGTTGATGTGTTGAAGCAGCGTAAGGATCTGAGCCACTTTGACAAGGAGCACATTGTGATGCTGGACGACTGGGTCAGAGCATCTGCACAAGCACAGCTCTTATGGGCTGTTCCTGCTGTGCTGTGGTTACTACCAAAAATGCTCCACGGAAGGACGACCGGTGAACCGGTGACAGGGTCATGGCGCCCAAGACTCATTGATGTACGTGGGGAGTGAAGTCTAGTCTGTCTGGTTTGATTCCACAGAAGAACTACTGTAGCACAAAGTGTTGAAACAGTGGATGTTGCTATGATAGAAAGGTGTAGAACACACAGTGCATGTCAGCTTGCTGCGTATGGGAGCTCAGTGTCCATGCTGACCCCTGTCCACCCCTGAAAGCACCTACAATGGACACGTGAGCGTCACAACTGGACCATGGAGCGATGGAAGAAGGTGGAGGTCTGATGAATCACCTTTTCTTCTACATCATGTGGATGGGGGCGGTTAGGGTCTTGTGGAGTCTGTGCGTCCACGTCAGAGCTGTTTTTGTGACACGAGGGGGAACTACACAAAATTTGCGTAATTAGTTTTGGTTTTAGTGTTGTGGCTGATCAGTGTGGACACACTGGTGGTGGAAGGTAGCAAAGTACAAACACATTTTTGCTGCACTTAAGTACATTTTCCAAGCATATTCAGTTTCTCTATTACTCTGTTATTATATATCGGGGAACTGGATTTGTGGTTTTCTAACATTTAAGAGGCAATACTTACATACTTTCACTTATGTGGTAATGTGGTACTTTCACCCTCACTAGAGTAATTTGAAGTCATGGTATTTGTCAGAGTACTTCTTCCACCACCGACGCAGGTGTGTTTCAGCGTTGCATTGGCGAGGCTCCACCAGCAGGGGGCAGTAGAGGCTGGAATGGGAGAGCAGGAAGAGCCGTCGCACCTGTAGACCTGAAGGCGAAGGGGTTCAAGGCAGAGGACAGGAGGGAGGGAGGGAGGATGGAGGGAGGGAGGATGGAGGGAGGATGGAGGGAGGGAGGATGGGAAACATTGGGATTTGAAAATAAGGGAAATGGTGGCGGAGGTAAGAGAGTGACTGAGAAAGTCTCCCCGTTACGCACTTGGCTTTTTTTTTTTTTTTATTCAATTAGGAAACGGAGGAAAATAAATACGCCTTTCTTTCTTTCTTTCTTTCTTTCTTTCTTTCTTTCTTTCTTTCTTTCTTTCTTTACCAGTGCTTTACCATTTATATGTTTTATAACAAGTTCTACAGAGTTTAATTGGCCAATTTATGTTTCACATTTAAAATACCGGCCACTTGTAGGTGATAGATTCCCCCAATCAGCCAGAAGTGCCTCTAAACGAGTGGAGATGTTTTTATGGTTCACTTTAAGAATTAAGAACAGACGAATTAAAGCTTTAAAAGTAATCAATGTCCAGATAACAAGGAAATCCACAATGTCAGCGTTTCCCTCTTTCAGCTTTTTCTGTGTTTACTACTGAACGTAGGGATGTTAAAATGTAATGGATCTGATTCAAATTGAAAACTATCTTGTTATAACACCTTGTTATGACATCTAATTACACTGTTATTACATGTTATTATGTATAATTATGTCTTATGATATCTTATTACACTGTTATTACACTAAAACCCAAAATTAAACAAAAAAATAAATAATTTCACTTATTTTATTTTATAATTTAGAATATATCTCACTTGGTTTTAGATTTGTGAATGAACCTTTCTTTTTTAAGAAGCTTGAGTATTGTTGCTATAGCAGTGTTTTGTCCCTTCCCTAACAGTCCCATGTTATTTCTTTCTTTCTTTCTTTCAGCTGAACCTACTGAAGGAGCTGCACCAGGACGAGCTCGGACGAATCTCTGAAGATCTGGAGGACGAACTGGGAGCCAGAACCAGCATGGACAGGAAGCTGGCCGAGCTACGAGCCGAGGTGAGAGAGAGAGAGAGAGAGAGAGAGAGAGAGAGAGAGAGAGAGAGAGAGAGAGAGAGAGAGAGAGAGAGAGAGAGAGAGAGAGAGAGAGAGAGAGAGAGAGAGAGAGAGAGAGAGAGAGAGAGAGAGAGACAACAAAAAGACAGAGAGAATGAAAACAATGAGAGAGGGGGAGAGGGAGGGAGAGGAAGAACAATTCAGTGACAAAAAAATAGACGGGGGGGTGGGTGGGAGAGAGAGATGTAGACACAGAAGGGGAGAGGGAGAGCGATGGAGAGAGAGCCAGACAGACAGAGAAAGTGATATGATGAAAGAAAAATAGCCACAGGCACCATCACAGCAACAAAGGCCGACACACACACACACACACACACGCACACACACACACATATACATAAAACGCACACACACACACACACATACATAAAACGCACACACACACACATATACATAAAACACACACCCACACACATAAATCACACACACACACACACACACATAAAACACATACACACACACACATACACACACATAAAACGCGCACACACACATATACACACACACACACACACATATACACACACACACACACAGCCTGACTCCAAACCTGGAACTGTGACTGGAGCAGCTCCTTCGGCTCATCCTTGTTTTGACTTTCATGTCTCGGAGACAGAAACATCCTGCTCTATATTCAAAACGTTCACCTTGGAAATTGAATTTTCATTTTCCGATTCGAACAAACATTTGTGTAAAGTCACATATGAGCCCGACGTCACCCCCCGCCGGCGTGCGTTCTCCGCTCTGACACTGCAGCGTCTCCGTCTCCGTCAAATCAAGCGCGTAGCTTGTAGATGATGCGTCAGCCACAGCGAGCTCCGGCCTCGGCGGGGAACGCATCACATGTTTGGACGTTTCCTCTTTCCTCACCACGGGTGAAAGTGAAGTTGGAGCTGGGTCTGCCGTCCGCTCGAGAGGCAGGTTTCCATATCAGTGTTTCTCCGAGCTCAGGGTCTCGTGGGTTGAGAGTGTTTCCTGTGAGCTGCAGTCACCTCAGGCCTCATTTTCACGGATGGCTGCGCGCCCCAGGGAGCGCCGCCTCCCCGCGGCGCCGTGCGGCCGCCGGCCCTTCAAGCGGCACTGCGGACGTCCAGCGAACGTCCGGCTCCGTGCGCTCGCTTCACCAGAGCGGAGCGGGCTCCTTCCTTCCCATCCTCGCCGGCCGGCAGCCGGAGCGGCGTGGTGCCGCGGGGAGCTTTACGGAGAGATGATAGATATTTCTGGAAGTCGTTTCAGTGACAGGTATTGTGCACAACCAAACGGAGGATATTTATCTGGTGTTTAGGAGTTTAAGTCGTGCTCCCATCGGGTGTTAGTTCACGTTAAAGGAGTATGTGTTGCAAAAAGACATCATAGCTTTAATCAAAGGACTTTTTTTGGTTGTTTCTTTGCTGATTTTTTTGCCGCTATGACTGTCCCCATCTCAACCCACCCCTATATGACCACGCCCCCATCTCAACCCTAACCCCTATATGACCACGCCCCCATCTCAACACACCCCTATATGACCACGCCCCCATCTCAACGACCCCTATATGACCACGCCCCCATCTCAACCCACCCCTATATGACCACGCCCCCATCTCAACCCTAACCCCTATATGACCACGCCCCCATCTCGACCCTAACCCCTATATGACCACGCCCCCATCTCAACCCAAACCCCTATATGACCACGCCCCCATCTCAACCCACCCCTATATGACCACGCCCCCATCTCAACCTAACCCCTATATGACCACGCCTCCATCTCAACCCACCCCTATATGACCACGCCCCCATCTCGACCCTAACCCCTATATGACCACGCCCCCATCTCAACCCTAACCCCTATATGACCACGCCCCCATCTCAACCCACCCCTATATGACCACGCCCCCATCTCAACCTAACCCCTATATGACCACGCCCCCATCTCAACCGACCCCTATATGACCACGCCCCCATCTCAACCCTAACCCCTATATGACCACGCCCCCATCTCAACACACCCCTATATGACCACGCCCCCATCTCAACCCTAACCCCTATATGACCACGCCCCCATCTCAACACACCCTTATATGGCCACGCCCCATCTCAACCCTAACCCCTATATGACCACTCCCCCATTTGAACCCACCCCTATATAACCACGCCCCCATCTCAACCCACCCCTATATGACCACTCCCCCATTTGAACCCACCCCTATATAACCACGCCCCCATCTCAACCCACCCCTATATGACCACGCCCCCATCTCAACCCACCCGCCCCCAAACTCTGGATGGGCCCTATCACTGACCCCGCCCTATGTGATCCTGCCCCCTATTTGGAACTGTCCAATAATCACTCGGCCCCAGTCGGACCATGCCCCTCACTGGGCTCCTCCTTCCCTGACCCCGCCCCCCACCTGGTCCTGTCCTATCTATGCACCCACCCACAAACTCTGAT
>NC_137190.1:3473310-3490810 GCF_960531495.2 Zeus faber | reverse complement strand
ACACGACATAAAAGTGTAAAACTCGACCAAAAAAAGATCGGCTCGTCAACCGCTTCCCTTCATTCATTCAAAGGAATCAAACCGTTCGTGAACGACCCAACACTCGTGCCAGTGGGAGCAATAGTAGCCTGCAAGCAGTTGCAAAAAATAGACTTTGTGCAAAAATAGAGAAATGCCATACGGCACCACATCAGCCGTGCACCGTGCACGGCTGATGTGGCCGGTGGAGCTGCGACAGTGGATTCAATAGGAAGCAGCACTTGCTGCAGGCCACACCCGTACGCTGCGCCGACTTCTACATTACATTACATTACATTTAGTCATTGATCAGACGCTTTTATCCAAAGCGACGGACGCAGTCATCAGGAGCAATTAGGGGTTAAGTGTCTTGCTCAAGGACACTACAGCATGCAAGCAGGAGGAGCCTGGGATCCAACCAGCAACCTTTAGATCACTAGACCACCAGCTCTACCGCCTGAGCCACCATCCCCTCAACTTTTACCGTGATACCGAAACACCGCGGTTCACGTGTGCGTATTGAACCATAGGGGGCGTACCGAGCGGTTCGATAACATACCGTGTACCGTATCCCTACTACATCGTTCCTGTTGTGTTGGTGTATCTCGCACATCTGTCCAGTTTTCCTTGATTCATTTTCTCAGTTCTCAGACATTGCATATTGCATTTCACTGCATCTATGTATGAAAGTATGTATGTGACGAATAAACCTCTTGAATCTTGAATCACATAAACACATATACATAGTTTATGTGGCTGATTGTTGGTATATTTTAAATGCCGTATATAGATTTGTTTTTATTTGATCTGTTTTCTTGCATATTTGAATCTATTAAAGCCCCTTTCCCACATGGAATCCTTATAATTGCTGGATAATAAAAATCCGGCAAAGGCAGCAGGAAGCTCCGTCTGAAGTCTCTTCCCACATAGATGGATGTACAATCTGAAAGGGTTTGTTTTCGTTCCAGGCTCTTAGAGAGCTGCGCTTCGCTCCCCGTCTCCCCACCCCACCCGGACGGACCCGTTCCCTCCACTGCCTTAAGGTCCCAGAGCCCCCGTCCGCTGATGCAGTAACCCTGAACCAAAGTTATTAAATCAGTGTGATCATTTTCAACCTGTCCCACACCCTCCGCCTCCGGAGAAGGAACGGTCTCCACCCGTTCTACCTCTCCCTGTCCGCTCGCTCCCTCCGGTGGGCGGAGCCAAGCGCTTGGTCCCAATGTCCCTGCACCGCACCCCCGACTGTAAAAGACACGTCGAGGGTCTGAGCGGCATTTTTAAGAAGAAAAATAATACAACTTGAGAATATAAAGACCTGTCTCCGTACAGACTGGACGTGGTTCCGTTTCTCGTCTTTTCATTTCCACTTTTGTTCCAATGCTCCACCCCTACTTTCCAGAAATCTGATGCTTCCGTTCCCGCACACTTCCATCTGCTGCTGTACCAGCGTTTTGCCGTAGATTAAACTACCTGGAGAGTGGGGAAATTTACGCAACGACTTTTTACGGAACCGCGACACCGGCTCCAGTTCCCGCGTGACGCCGGTGCCGAATATTACCAGTAGATTTACGACTGGAAGGAAAAGGGCTTAAGTTCAAACTGTGTGTGTGTGTGTGTGTGTGTGTGTGTGTGTGTGTGTGTGTGTGTGTGTGTGTGTGTGTGTGTGTGTGTGTGTGTGTGTGTGTGTGTGTGTGTGTGTGTGTGTGTGTGTGAGCGAGCGCGTGTGTGTCTGCATGCATGTGTGTGTGTACACGTTTCCTCAAATGCCTTTTTTTTTTTTTCCCCCTCGGTGCCCCATTACAACCTGTCTCCCTGGATTATTTATCAAACGCGGGTTTAATCAACGATGCAGCGGACACACACACACACACGCATGCACCCACAAACACACACATGCGCACGCATCACGCACGCACACACACACAGAAAAGAGGGGGACAGACATGACAAAGGTGAATGGAGAGAGAGAGTAATAAATTTGGCGTCTGCAGCCTTTTGACGACAACGTGTTGTGCGAGTTTCTTGAAAAGGTTTTTATTGAAAATGGAAAAACCGCCTGCAAACTTCTCTCCGAGCGACTGTTGCATTCGCTCCATCGACGCAGTTTGGGGGAACGCGGAGGGCGTAGGCAGGACGTGGAGCTGGTCTGAGGTGGCCTTTAAAGGTCTCCTGTCATTTGATTTTCAAGGGTTAGTCCCGATGAAAGGATGTGAAATGTGTCCCAACATGTTATTTAGGAAAAGAAACAAACTGTGAAACGACGAAAATGTGATTCGGCTCCGGCCGTGACCTCACATTAATACTGATATTTTTTCTTTCTTTTGAGATGAAATAGATTTTGACGAGGGGGAATGACTGAAAAAAATGGATGGAATCAGAAAAGTCAGATCTGAGACTGAAACCTCAACCTCAACCTCAACATTTGGTTTTACATGAAGGAAGTTCAACATCCCTCACAAAATGAGTTTTTTCATGTGGTTTCACTCACTGGGAGACTAGAAAGGAAGCTATAATAAGTTTAAACATATAGTAAATAATATTTCATTCTCTCGTGTGATGCTAAAATAATTTTTCCACGTGGATTCCCGAAAGTCGAGCGGTGCCGGTCGCTCCACTGTTCCCTTGACGCCTCAGGAGGTTTCCAGCTCTCCAAACAGGAAGTCCGTACCAGATCTGTTCTCAGTCCCCACGAATTACAGCATTTACGTCCCGAACGAACGTTCACGAACGAACATTCAGCTCCAGAGGACGATGTCACCAGAATCCTTCGCCGTGACGTCTGAGAAGCCTCGTGGAGGAGGAGCGCCATCTTTGGCGACGTTGTGTAGTTTCTATGGCTTCCTTTAGAGGGCGCCATTTGTCGCTAATCATCTAACGTTACCGATCGAGCTCTTCAAGCAGCACCATGTAACCTTTGGTATTTGGGATTTGGCGCCCCCTACATTTTCTGAGCGCAATTGCACTTTCACGCCACTGTGGTAAAACTAAGTCCGGTCACGTTTCAAGCACAGCGCCCCTTGCACGGACCTCGCCGCTTCAGCACTCCCGTCTCATTCGCACCACGGGCCCGTCTCATTCGCACCACCGGGGAGGTGGAGCGGCTAGGTTTTGTATCAGCATTACTGCCGGACATTTTCACTGGCAAGTTTAGAATTGAGCAGTTTTTTTTCTTTTGGTAAAGTTTACCAGACAAAAAAAAAAAAAAAGCGGAGCCAGACATCAAGGAAGTGTCGTAGCGTCGTAAAGCCTATTACACTTTTCCCGCGGTATCGTACCCGAACACAGAAGTTATATAGTGTAAGAACAGGCATTCTGGGGAGGGGGGTGGGAATGAACGAGGTGCTGTTCTCCATTTTACAAGTCAGTGTACCATCAGAACGATTCTGAAGCTGTTATTTTAAGGTAAAAAAAACATACATGGTGTTGCTTTAACTCTGCTGGCAGTGTTCACAGACTCAATCAGAACAGTTCAATGAAATATTGGCAACATCAAATTGATGTTTAAAAATGGCTTTTAATTCTGATATCCCCGTTGTCAGTAAGAGCCACTGGTGTAAATTGCACCCAAGCCTCTCCTCCTTCTTCTCTTGAAAACCTCTCTGCAGACGGAGGGTTTTTAACGCCGCACTTGGAACCACCTGAAAGACCTGGTGGAGGTACAGAGATGGTGGCAAATGTGTGCGTAGCGTTTGCCTGAACAAAGGCTCCGCTTCAAATTGTTTTCTTCGGGCTTTATGATGTCCCACCTTGGGACAAATCCTCTCCTTGAGCGAGCTCCTTGAGTTGGCACCTCTCCAGATTTGGTATCGCCGGCGACTCGATCCAACAGTGTCCTGGAGAGACCTTCACGGGACAAATGCTGAGAGGGGATTTTAAACAGGAGGAGGTGGAGGAGGGTGGCAGCCCCCCTGAAGGTTTCACTTCATCTTTTGGTGTCGGTGTTTGATAATTTATCTGCGCGATGTCCATTCGTCAGTTCAAATCACTGGGTTTGAGGACATTTCATGTAATTTTGTGTCATATCTGTATGAAAAGGAAGACACCTCGCAGTGTGTACACACTGCGAGGTGTCTTCCTTTTCCCCTCTGGGTCTTTGGGAGTTTTTCCTAAAATCCAAGGGTTGGACTTTGAGACTGTTATAGTTATAGAGGGTTATATAAATAAGTTTGACTTGACATGAGACATGTTTTAGAGAAATACCAACAGAAAGGTTTCGTTTCTGTCCATTCCACTGCAGATAAAAGGTCTTCTGAAAGAGAAATAATGAAATGAAGGGAATGAGACCGACTGCCCTCCAAACCTGCACTGAAGCGTCTTCATTTCTCAAATGCAGTAAATGCTAAACACTCTGTTGGCCGGACATTCATCAGCATTTCATCACAGCCCAGTAAGTCCCAGAATCCTTTGCTCTGGGTCTCTGAACTCCTTGTCTTCCCTCCGTCAGGCTCACCACCGACTCCCAATGGAGCTGATCCATTCCGACCAATCACATCACAGCAATCCAACTAGCCCCACCCCCTTTGTTTGGCAACCTCGGCCATGGACACAAATGCGTAATTCATTTGTGTGTGTGAGGAGTGAGAGATGTTGCTGTCTCAATCAGTATAAAGCATAACATGGCAGCAGGGAAGACGTGTGTGTGTGTGTGTGTGTGTGTGTGTGTGTGTGTGTGTGTGTGTGTGTGTGTGTGTGTGTGTGTGTGTGTGTGTGTGTGTGTGTGTGTGTGTGTGTGTGTGTGTGTGTGTGTGTGTGTGTGTGTGTGTGTGTGTGTGTGGTCGCTTCTCGGGGCTAATGCCCCGCCCTGAGCGCTCCAAGCAGGTGGTGCGTTCAAGGTGAACTCGGAAAACTTCCACCATAAGTGTGACTTTTAGGGATGCTATTAGCCCTCTCTTTTTTTCACCATACGTGTGTTTGCATGGCATGATTTAAAATTCATACTAAAATATCATCAAATACACAAATTAAACAGAGGGAATTAGATATTAAAGCCTGCCTCTTATAAAGGCCAGGTAGCCTCTGCAGTGGAGGTTAATAAAGGCCCCTGTTACTATTTGAGGAACACACACACACACAATTTCTAGTTTCCCAAGTAATGCTCTAATATTCAGGGCTCATATTGTGAAAAATTGAGGTGAGGTCGTACCTTTCAACCATCATTATTAACACGACTTGAAGTTAAATTATAATATTGACATCTTACCCAGGCCTAATTGATGCTCAAAAGACATCTTTATATTTAATGTTTTGCCTGTTTGAATAGTCTGATGAGGCAGGACCATGGAGCCGTGTTCTGGGGCGGTCAGCGCCGCAACTCCGCTCCGGGTGGAGCAGATGTGGGAACAGACTGCGGGGTCTGTCCAGTCAGGGAGAAACATTTAACAGGCAGTCTGGCACACACACACACACACACACACACACACACACACACACACACACAGCTACATTTGCATATAAACTCACACTCACACGAGACAAGCATAATAAACATATATATTAACATAACAATATATAATACATCCTTAAATAAACCAAATATAAACTAGACATATGTGCACACACACACACACACAGTCAAGCCCTGACTTGAGCTACGGTAGTAGGACCCAGACGCAGACAAGATGAGGTGAGATTGGGGTAAACTGAGAATAATCTGTACTTGCGAAGCCAGGAAACACCGACCTGGAGGTAGGATGAAGTAGCAACAAAACACAGAGGGAGGGGGACGAATACACACGGGGGTGACAACAGCTGGACAAGACGAACCAGGGAGACATCCACAGGAACAAAGACAAATTGCAAGACGAGAGGGAGGAGGATAATAAACACAAGGAATAAAGACACAACGCTCAGGAGACTGAGACCCAGCGGTGACACACACACACACACACACACACACAGTGCTTCATCTCTGAGTGACGTGGTCCTCCCTCGTCTCTCTCTAGTTAAGGGTGTGTGTGTGTGTGTGTGTGTGTGTGTGTGTGTGTGTGTGTGTGTGTGTGTGTGTGTGTTGAACATCATGTTGCATTATGGATGAGTTTTGGATGGACGATATAAACCTCCTCTTGGACATCGGATCAAACTCTTCCCACCCTTGGAAAAAAAAAAGATTAGCAAACAAAACCTGAGGAATTGTCTTAATCCTCCTCTCCTTCCTCTTTTAATAAACCTGCTTCCAAATCTTACACACACACACACACACACACACAATCTGCTGGCTGTTCACCAAGAACGCTCTTACTCTCCTTGCTTGTTATCTGTTGTTCCTTTATTGTTCCATTCAATATCCGTGTCGTGTATGTGTGTGTGCGTGCGTGCGTGGTGGGGCATCTTGGGAGCCATTTAGTTCCAGAGCAGCGACGGGAAGTGGAATCGACAGCATGAGAGAGTGCACAAAGTGGCAGGAGTGCGAGCGGTCCATTATCGGTGATGTCATTATCTCCCGGCTCCAACTCTCTTTTCCTTACGCACTTTGAGGAGTTCTGACGGAGAAAGTTTCAAAACTCCACACAGTCTATTTTCCAAAATATTGCTTTGCACTGGTTAAATATATTAAAATGAACAACAAAAACAACAAAAAATATTTGTTGATAATGTAAAGGTTTTACATTATTCAGGAAACACTGCTCTACCTCTACTCTACCACCACTCCACCTCTACTCTACCTCTACTGTACTTCTACTCTCACATCTCTACCCCGACACCGTTTTTGCCCCAAAATTAGAGGGTAACCTGGGTCAACCCGCTAAAAATAGGTGATTGACACCTTTCCCATCGCCAGGAGAAATGTTGTTTTTATCTGGTGCATCACGTTCAACGTCACAAACATGTTGGAAAAGCGGCATGTGAGGGTTCCAGTGTGATTGGGAAGAAAACATTAGAGGAGACGGCAACTTAAACAAACAACGACGTCAAACTGTAAAACTTGGAAAAAAGGTATTTTGAGCCGTTCAAAAGAATCGTGTCGTTCATGAAGGACCCAATGCTAGAGTAGAAGCAGTGTGGAGCACCAGTCCTTCAGCGGCAGGGAGCGGCTGGGGGGGGTGCTGGAGCTCCCAGTGCGGAGCGGGGAGCGGCTGGGGGCGGTGCTGGAACTCTCGGTGGGGAGCGGGGAGCGGCTGGGGGCGGTGCTGGAGGGGGGTTTTCCACCGTGGTCCCCCATTCAGGAAGAAAAGTCAATAACTTCTGATTTTGATTTTGGATTGTAAATGGATATGAAATGATGGAATTATACACAGATATTCCTGTCAATTTATGCACCAGCGTCTGGAACTTCAACGCACGTCCCGTCGTGCAGGTGCAGGGGCCAAAATGAGCGGGTTCACCCGGGTGTTGTGTTCACATTGGAGCCGATCGGAGGTGGAGCCGAAAGAAACGTGTCTATTGCAGGGTCGTTTGACCCGGGAATGAAACCCGGGTTTTACTCTAAGTCTGTTCCGCCTCCTACTCTCTGCCTCTTCTTTCACCTCTACCTCCCTCTACTCTACATCCACTCTACCTCTACTCCACTCGACAGTGCCTCTACCTTTACTCTCAATGAACTGAGTAGGGACCATGGTTATCATCTTGATGAAAGTATATGATGTGATTTCATTGTTCAATTTGTCGATATAAACACATTTTTATCCGTTTTTGATTTCATTTCTGACGACCTTTCCTGGTGCTAACCTGTCTCTCCCTCTCTCCCATCTGTCTCTCTCTCTCTCTCTCGCTCTCTCTCTCTCTCTCTCTCTCTCTCCATCCCATCTGTCTCCCTCTCTCTCCCGTCTCGGTGCACAGGAGCTGGCCGACCTGCGCCACGTGCACGCCAAGCTGAAGAAGCAGTACCAGGAGAAGATGGCCGAGCTGGTGCACGCCAACCGGCGGGTGGAGGGCCACGAGGCGGAAGTGAAGAAGCTCCGCCTGCGGGTGGAGGAGCTGAAGAAGGAGCTGGGGCAGGCGGAGGACGAGGTAGGAGCGTGCACGTGAGCGTGTGCACGTGTGGGGTCCTTGATTGGTTTCATCTGTCATCTCTCGGTTTCATATTCAGATGCGTGTGCGTGTGCGTGTGTGTGTGTGTGTGTCTAGTTGGATGAGTCCCATAACCAGACCAGGAAGCTGCAGAGGTCTCTGGATGAGCAGGTGGAGCAAACTGAAAACCTGCAGGTCCAACTGGAACATCTACAGTCCAGGTGAGACACACACACACACACACACACACACACACACACACACACACACACACGATTGCATTTCGTAGAAGAGAATTTGCCGCGTCGCTGGTTTATCTTCGGACCGATGCTTTCGTCTGCGTTTGCTCTTTGCTCTCAGAGTTGGACTCCCACACGGTTCCGAACTAATTTTCAATATTTTTCTTCCGATGTTTGGAGGGATCCAGCTCGTTTCAAGCCGTCGGCTGAGTGCTTCACAACTGGGAAAAACAATATCAAATAAACCCTTAATTATCAGCACTCCCCAATTCTAATGGAAAAATTATTGTTCCTGGCAACTGCATTGATCACCTCGTGTCCAGGAACTGGCTGCTCAATTATCAAAGTTACGGCTAAAATAAAAAAAAAAACAATGCCTCAAAAACAATGAAACGGATATGGTTGGTGTAGCGGTGGGACGGAGGCTCCCGGGGGACGACGTGATGGAGGCTGCAAACGAAATGAAGGCTCCAACGCGCTGCGCCTCCACGGGTCCTGTGAGGCCAACGACCACCCGGCAGACCAGAAATGGGGGGAAGGTGAAAAATGTCAAACCGGGAAGTTTTGTGATTATTTTGTGAAAATGGCGACGCGCATCGTTCCGGGCGGAAAGAGGCCCCCGGGGGCCTGGTCGCAGACGGTGCGTTCCTGTCCACCTCGGGCGGGGATGCGTTTGTGTTGGTTTTGAACGGTTGTTGCTCACCTCCAGGAAACAAAGTCCTGGCACCGGGCTGCAGGACCCAGCCTTCCGCTGAATGGGTCTGCTCGGGCGTCAGGTTCCGCAAACCTTCATCTGTGAAGGTCCGCGTTGCAAGGGTCTTCAGGTGACTGGTGGAGGGAGGCTCCCAAACGCCCGAATCCGCCATGTGTCTGCTGCTCTGTGTTGTATGAGTCACGGTTTGTTCAGAATGTGAGGTCAGAGCAGATGCTCCTCATTCTGATTCCCACGCCTTTTAGTGCAAAGACAGGAGTGACAAGTTCTGCGGAGAGCGTTTGGAGCGGAGGAGGACTTAAAATACATGCATCTGTTTCGTTGTTTTGTTTATCGTTGTGATTCCAGTGATAATTTGCGGCAGGTTCCCGCTGACGCATCTGACATATCCACCCGCCCACAGAAGGACACATAACCGGGAAAATAGTCATTTGGTTGTTTATTCTTGTACTTGAGGAAGAGTTACAGACACTCACAGTCACATAAACACACACTCCCTTAAATGTGTGTGTGTGTGCGTGATGCGACGCTAAGCTGACAGGCTGCTTGTAGCTGCCAGGTTGATCGTAAGCCTCTGCCCTCGCAACTATGGGTAGATATGAGGTGTGTGTGTGTGTGTGTGTGTGTGTGTGCGTGTGCGTGCGTGCGTGCGTGCGTGCGTGCGTGCGTGCGTGCGTGCGTGCGTGCGTACAGCTATGGGTAGATATGAGACGTGTGTGTGTGTGTGTGTGTGTGTGTGTGTGTGTGTGTGTGTATACAGCTATGGGTAGATATGAGACGTGTGTGTGTGTGTGTGTGTGTGTGTGTGTGTATACAGCTATGGGTAGATATGAGACGTGTGTGTGTGTGTATACAGCTATGGGTAGATATGAGGTGTGTGTGTGTGTGTGTGTTATTGCCACTGCCATTCACTTAATTCCTTACATTCAACTTCATGAGTTTGTACAATGATCACCTCCCTGCTCTGTTCCTTTTCTTTCTCGCTCACATTCTGTCTCTCTCTCTCTCTCTCTCACACATTCTGTCTCTCTCTCACATTCTGTCTCTCTCTTTCTCTCTCACATTCTGTCTCTCTCTCTTTCACATTCTGTCTCTCTCTCTCTCACATTCTGTCTCTCTCTCTCTCTCACATTCTCGCTCTTCCTCCTTTATGCAGTGCACGTCGTAGCCTCCCCGCCGCTAGCCAATCGTAGGGCTCCTGCCTGCTAGTTGCCGTAGTAACAGAGAGCTCTGTGGTTACTTTCCTCTGTGGAGGAGTGACAAGCATGTCGGCATGGCAACCGCATCCGAGATGGACACGTGTGTGTGTGTGTGTGTGTGTGTGTGTGTGTGTGTGTGTGTGTGTGTGTGTGTGTGTGTGTGTGTGTGTGTGTGTGTGTGTGTGTGTGTGTGTGTGTGTGTGTGTGTGCTTTACTAATGTATGTGTGTGTGTATTTTACCGTGTGTGTGGGTGTGTTTTACTATGTGTGTATGTTTGTGTGCATGTGTTTTACTACTGTATGTGTATGTGTGTTTAACTGTTTGTTTGTGTGTGTGTGTGTGTGTGTGTGTGTGTGTGTGTGTGTGTGTGTGTGTGTGTGTGTGTGTGTGTGTGTGTGTGTGTGTGTGTGTGTGTGTGTGTGTTCTGCAGCTTTTCCCTCGCTCTGTCTTCCTGATGACGTTCTTGGATACGGCTCGGCTAAGTTGTGCTTTGATTTATGTTTTTATGAAACAATTGCTTTTATACGTCCTCCGTTTAGTTGCATAAATATTGAGAGAGAGAGAGAGACAGGAGAGAGAGAGAGACAGGAGAGAGAGAGAGAGATGGGAGAGTTTGGTCGTGTGACGAAATGCAGCTGCAAAGCTGTAATGGGTGTCTTGGATATTATAATGACATTTTTCAAAAAACTCATGTTGGTATCAAATTAGTTACAGTGGGAGCAGTGTTCCTCAAATGGGGGTACTGCAGGTGCTACTCCCAAAATTAAAAGAAAATGTGTTAAAAAAAATATTGGTTATATATAATAACCAATAATATATTATAATGTACCTACAGTACATCATTTATGTTCATCTTCTTTTCTTTTCTCCTAAAACACTACAAAAAAAAGTTTGAGAGCTGACCTCGAACCCAAGCCGTGACTTGTGTGACGGTGGCTTCAAGAGAAACGAAAAAAGGTTTTTATTTTGTTTTACTTCGAATTCCAGCTGATTTGTCATGTAATTAGCCACGACCACACAGAAATCTAAAGTTGCCCGTGAACTTGAACGTGACGCCAGGTAGGGGAGACAGGACAGAGCTGCAGTGAACGGCAAGAAGAAGAAAAAGGGAGGAGGCGGAGCGGTCTTTTAGCTTTATTTTATATTTTGATTTGTTTCTGTTCGTTTCTTTCTTGTATGAAACGAAAAACCCAATTATTACTGAGCGACGGTTCCACTCCGTCACAGTGGGAGCGATGTGTCCTTTAGAAACAGACAGGGTTTTTTTCATTTTCTATTAATAAAGCGGTTCTTCACCATCTTAAATATCCTATCCTAAATTAATCGAATGTGAAAGTGACGGAGCTGTGGCTGACTCCACCCTGCTGCCCTGCCGTGGCTCGGTCGTGGAGACGTGAAGAAACAGACCCAGAAATAAAGTAAATCCATAAATCCAAATTTGTAAATTGGCTGCTCTTTAAGAACAGGTTTCGAATTGGATTTTCAAAACTTAATGGCAGAATATTTTTACTTTTAGTCGTTTTAAAAACCATCGACAATTTAAGCTTTTTATTCAGCGCTCCCGCTGAGTCCGTTCCGGTCTCACAGAAAATGACGGATTTGGGTTTTTTTCTTCCCTTTTCCTTTTTCTTCTTTGTTTTGTGTCTCGGCACCGTCACAGATGAAGGTCGAGGTCTGAGGATGGAAATAAAGCTCATGAATCAGTGAATGGAAGTTGGTAGATGAGATGGAGGATGGATGATGGATGGATGCATGATGGATGATGGATGGATGGATGGATGGATGCATGATGGATGATGGATGGATGGATGGATGGATGCATGATGCATGATGGATGGATGGATGATGGATGGATGCATGATGGATGATGGATGGATGGATGGATGGATGATGGATGGATGGATGGATGGATGCATGATGGATGATGATGGATGGATGATGATGGATGGCTGCATGATGGATGGATGGATGCATGATGGATGGATGGATGCATGATGGATGATGGATGGATGGATGGATGGATGATGGATGGATGGATGGATGGATGCATGATGGATGATGATGAATGGATGATGATGGATGGCTGCATGATGGATGGATGGATGCATGATGGATGGATGGATGGATGGATGGATGGATGGATGGATGGATGGATGGATGGATGATAGACATAAAGATAGACTCAGACTGAGTTGTGGATGAAGAAGTTTAGTTTTCAAGACGCCTGTCAACGCACACACACACACACACACACACACACACACACTTACACACACTCTATAAAGATCATTAATTGTCCTTTAAATAAAGATCAATTCAGGCAGAATTCTACTGATAAAATAGAGCAACAGAGCAACTACTTAAAGAGAGACAGGGAGGGCTTCTCCACCTCTCCTCCGCCTCTCCTCCACCTCCTCCTATCCTCCTCTCCTGCTCCCCTTTGCCTCTCCTCCTCCCCTCCTCCACCTCCTCCTCTCCTCCCCTCCTCTTCTCCACCTCTCCTCCTCGCCTCTTCTCTTTGAGCCTCCTCCTGTGGGAATGAAATGATTGGATGTTGAGTGAAGATCTAGAAGCCTCTCCTCTAAAATGAGTCTTGGACTTAAGTAGGTACTTATAATGAACTAACTGTCACATTAAAGCTGCTTTATCTCCCCCTCTCTCCCTCTCCCTCTCTCTCTCTCTCTCTCTCTCTCTCTCCCTCTTCATCATCCTTTTTAATCTCTCTCTCTCTATCGTTCTGTTGATCTGTGCTGCTTCCTCACCAGCTCCGTCCTCTCAGCACCTTTAACCGCCCTCCATTACAGAAACACTCGTCTTTCATCGCCGTCGCTCCGGACCCCCGGTGAGCGAGCGAGGGAGCGTTAGAGCGGCGCTTCTCAACGTGCGGGGGGGGGTCACAAGATTATTTTGGCGGGGGCGCGGGAAAAAAATAATAATAATTTGAGAAGGATGTTTCCATTTAATCTCTCATAACAGTGATGTCATGTAATGATTGTCAAACAGATGTGAACTGCTGCTGCAACTGACTTGTCAGGAAATAGATTTTTATTGTAGAGGAATCTATTGATTTATTCATAAGGTTTTATTATGTTTTATCAAATGTACAATAATATACCCATCACATGTTTTTCTCCATTTATTAATCAAACCGCAAACAGCTGCAAACAAGAAATAATCAGAAGACATTGTATCACAGAAACCCCCTCCTCCTGTGTGCGTATTAGGTTATTACTCATTCTGCCGATGAAACGCGTTGTATTCAAGGCAGAGGCCGCGCGTGAAATATAAACAATGGACAAACTAATCCAACCACATTGACAAACAGACTCCGAGTGCAAATGATATGAAAAGCAAACGGTTGAAAACAAAAAAGGAAAGATCGACTTCAACCCTCTGGAGGTTGAAGTCGGAAGGAGAACGAGGGCGAAGCCGAGGACGTGGAGCTGAGGACGTGGAGCCGAGGACGGAGCCGAGGACGGAGCCGAGGACGTGGAGTCAAGGACGTGGAGCCGAGGACGGAGCCGAGGACGGAGCCGGCGTGAAGGCGACGGGACGGGACGCTCTCGGTGTGGCTTGGGGGCGAGGAGGACGCCCGTGGGGGTGGTGGAGCCGACGGGGCCGAAGCGCCAGACCCCAACCTACAAGCGAATCCTGTTGCGATGGACCTGAAAGCTTTGACTCTTTCCGTCCGAGTCGGTTCCTGTCGACTCACTTGGTAAAAAAAGAGTCGTTTTGATTCGTCCGACTCTTTTTACTTCTGGTTCCGTCGGTGCAGCGACTCCCTGAACCGTGAACGAGAGCCAGAAGAGCCGCACCGGCTCCGACTTGCGTCGAGGTGGGGGAATCGTAGCTGTGCAGCCCAAAAATGATTGAGCCTAATTCTCTCGAAATGACTCGTGTTGGCAGAGAAATGTGCGCGTGCCTGTGAACTGTTGATGAATGAATGTCTCCCGTCTAAATGATTAATTTTGGCGAAATGCAAAGTGTCAATCAGCCTAATTCGTTATGAATGACACCAAAGATCTGTTTGCGACAAACAAACCCTTTTCCCAAACGGATCAAGGTGTGAAGCCGAGAAGCAGGAAGAACTGGGGGGGGGGGGCTGTACTGGGAGATAATGAGTCGTGGACAAAGAAGTTTACTTCCCAGTCTGTCAACACACACACACACACACACACACACACACACACACACACACACACACACACACACACACACACACACACACACACACACACACACACACACACACACACACACACACACACACACACACAAACACACACACACACACAAACTCCCTCAGTAAAGATCATAAATGTTCACGATGAACAAATTGTTTCCGTGTCTTGCGCCAATCTTCCCGAGGGGTGGAGGACGCTGCCTCGGCGGCGGAGGGAGGGATGAGAGGAGGCTTCTCGGCCCCTTGGCTTCATATATTCTTCCATCGTTTTCATTCCATCTGTTCGCCGTGTCCCCGTTCGCGGCCGTCCGGGTAATGAGGACGGATGTGTCTCTCTCGGTAACATACGAACTTGATTGATTCACATTTAACGCGGGGGAGGAACCGAATGACCCAGCGGTAAAAGGAGGCGCTAAACAGCCGCTGATCTCAGCACGAATAACAACCTTTTCTCCTCCGTCCCGCCCCCAGACTGCGGCGGCAGCAGCAGAACCCGGGGCTCTTCGGGAAGATCCGCTCGGCCCGGTTCAGCCAGGACGAGGCGGACGCGGCGCACAGCGACATGGACGACGAGGAGGAGGAGCTCCAGATCCCATGATGCACTGCTGCCCCACACACACACACACACACACACACACACACACACACGCACGCGCACACACACGCACGCTGACACACGCACACACTCACAAACGCACACACGCTCACACACACACACACAAACATACACACGCGCGCTCACACACACACACACACACACACACACACACACACACACACCTGAGTTACCTGAAGCACACGGAGACGCTCTGACGTGCACCAGCAGCCGTTGGAGGAAAAGCTTTGTATCAACGGAAACGTCACTGTTCACCTTGCCACACACACGGGTGGAGCTCCACTCGTGCCGGGCGTGGCTCCGCTTTTCATGATCTCGGTTTTTACGATTTCACGAGGGATTCGATTGGATCTGTGATTGACGAGAAGGCTCACGAGACGGTTCTGTGTCCATATCACGGCATTTTATCCAAAATGAGAAAGACTTTGCATCCGACGCGCATTCCAGAAATATTTCACTGAACAAATTCAGTCCAAAACAGATTTTTTTGAATTAGCTTGTGACAATGGTGGTTTTTAATTTGAATGGAAAACAGTTGCTTAACTTCCAAACCAAGAGTGGAAACGACAATTTTCAAACCGATTTGTAAATGGAAACAATAAGAGCTGGAGGCACTTCCTCCCTCAGTGCAAACACAGAGCAGACGTTTAAACGTGAGCGATATGTTCAGCAGGATACATTTCTTCTTCTTTTCCTAAATGATGAGACGACCTCCTTTTGAGGGACGGGGCTGCCGCTGTGGGTTGTGGGGGCGGAGTCAGGAGGGGGCGGAGCCACGCCCGCCGCGTCTTCCTTCCTTCTGCTTCCGACCATGAACCTACTTCCTCAAGTCCAAACCTGAAGCGTTGGCATTTAAAAAATGGGAATAAATGTCATGATTGAGTTCGTATCTTTTAACCTCGCTGCTGCCGGGTGCAATATGCAGCAACACTTTATTTGGACAGTCCAGAGTTAATTCTAATTGATACTTAAATACCAACTCAATACTTAGTCGAGCTTGGACTCTTTGTGCCTTTCATTCGGTTGTCGTAACTTGGGGCGAATGAGAGACAGAAGAGTCGGTTCTGCGTCGGGGATGGAGGCCTCACCGGCTGCGGGCCGTGGTCCACACGCTGATGCGCCGGCTCCTCGTTCCAGATCCGGTCCAGGAGTCACTGCGTCGCTCGCTGAAAAGACTTGGGTCTTTTCATTCGGGGTTCGATTCCCAGTTCAGCCTGTGTGCCTGGCTGCAGGGACAGAGTCGCAGTGAACGGCTCCCGCAGTGACTCACCACTCCAGAGTAATTTACAAGAGTCGTTCGATACAAACTAATCATTTGCAAGTCTCACATCACTAATACATGGTATTATTAATATCTCAAATGAAACCATTCTAACCTTATATCACCTGTCAGGTAATAGTTTAGTATTTACATTGACTCAACTTTTAGTTTTCACTGAGTTGAGTGTTAACTTTGGACTATCCAAATAAAGTGTAACCACTTGCAAAATGTGTATTTACCAAAACTCGGAGAGTCAAAATATATCAAATAAAAATATTCTGGATGTGATTTGATTTTGAAACTGACTCGGATGTCTGAGTTTAACATTTTAACAGGTAATATGTTTTTTGCAGTTTGCACACGAACTGTGTTGAAATTATTCCATATTTTTATCATTGTGTCACCAGGGAGACGGGAGGATTTTGGCCTTTTAATTGAAATGCTTGGACTTCATTTTATTCCCCCTTTGAAAGCAGGAAATCTCCCCAAAAATCTCATCTTAATTGATAATTCTCTAAACTGTCCTACTGGGAATGTCTGTTGGAGCGGAATACTAAATCTTTATGAATGAAATGTCCTTGTATTATTGATATTCTCAAGTTGAATATATTTATATAAATGCAAGAATCTGATTGGGAGTCAGTTTTAAACTCACATCTGCGGGTCAACTGCAGATTAACAGAAAAAAGCAATAAACATAATAATCCACTCCTCATCTGAACATGGTCTTTCCCTCCAGCCTCAGAAGGGACCAAGATGTTTTGTACTGTTCAGGATTATAAACTATTTATAATGTTGTTGTAACCGGGTAGTTTTTATAAATGATCTGTATCTGTATTTTGTATTCCCGCTATAAATGTCACCTGTACATATGAATAACCACCACTCGCCTGGACATTCTGTTGCTGTGTGTGTGTGTGTGTGTGTGTGTAGTTATGAGAGATTATTGAATTTTTGAGTACAAGTTATTTCACTTTTGGTTTTTTCTCCCACATCTGGAAAACATATTTAACAATGATAGTTCATCCCAAGTTATCAGAAGAATAATTTCAGCACTATGTAGAGATAACAGCAGGTTCTTGTATCAATATAATAATAATGATATGATATGAATGATATAAGACTGTTCTGGTAACAGGGTGAGCGTTAAAGTAAAGTAATGCAACTTTCTGAACTTCTAGACTGATCTAGCTTCTAATTAATGATGAGAATATCCACAATAATAACGACTGGTTCTAAAAATGTTCTACCGTGTAAATATCTTATGAAAGATCCTCAAAATATTGTGAAATTATAGATATCGTGGTGTTTTGGTATCAAAAAT
>NC_137190.1:3443310-3458310 GCF_960531495.2 Zeus faber | reverse complement strand
CGAATTAACAAGTGCCCTGATGGCCTGTGTGCGTTTGTTTGTGTGCGTTTGTTTGTGTGCGTGTGTTTGTGTGTGTTTGTGTGTGTGTGTGTGTGTGTGTGTGTGTGTGTGTGTGGGTGTGTGTGTGTTTGTTTGTGCACGCATCTGTGTGCATGTTTGTTTCCCAAAGGCTACTGATTACAGCCTGCATTCAAATGTGTCATATTTACAGGTGGCAAAATAGGAATTATCCAGCTTTAGTTATGTATTTATTCCTCTGTGTGAATGTGCAAAAGATTATACATTATTCTACAAAATAACTGCTATGTTTCAGACGTGCAAAGACGTTAAGAGACGCAGGTTTCACAAGGTGCGCAAATATAAAAAAATAAAAGGCACATGGAACCAGTCCCAGTTTTAGCTGTTTTGCCGCTCTAGGCGAACTCAAGAGACCCCGTGACGCGCAACGTTTTTTTATTTCGTCCAAGAAGGAAACGGAGCAGCACGCGGACGCACTGGGGAGCGCAGGTCACAGGCGCCCGATGTACGTTCCTGGTGAAAAGGCATACCTTGACCTCAAATCCCATTCACACTTAAAAAAAAAAAAAAAGATTATAAAAATAAACACGCCTGATGAAATGAGCACCGCGGACTTCAAGACACCTGCCCCCACACCTGCCCGACGTTGCGCGTATCTTGGAGGCTTGTTGGGAGAAAAACGTAGGTAGACCTTTATAATAAATCATATACATCTATAAATTGTGTGGGGTGGATTACACGACAAGTTGCAACTCATGCTTGTGTCACTTATCCCTTAGGTGTGTAGCGGGTAACATGGAAAACAATGTCACACAATGTGGCAGGTCACCCATTTGGGTGTAACAGTGAAAATTGCGCCGGAAAACAGAAACTTCCAAACTCAAAAACCCGAACAATTGCCCCGAGGTGGGGTCCGTGCTGATTGTTCTCCCCCGAGAGTCGACGCCGGGGGGAGCGTCACGGTCGAGTGGGTTCAGAGTGAGACGGGTCCGCTCAGCTCCACCTCAGGGTGGAGCCAAACGTTTCACCGCCATGGATTTGAGTCTGTTCGGCAAACGCTCCTGATCAGGTGGGTTTCCACACACACACACACACACATACACACACACACACGCACACACACACGCACGCATACACACACACGCACACACGCACACGCACGCACACGCAGGGTTAGGAGCTGCTGACGGGGTTAAGCAAAGCTCTGTAGCAGATCTCCACAGCTCCACTCGGAGGGTTAATTACAAACCCTAACCTCTCGTCCTCCTTTCTTCATCCTCTCTCTCTCTCTCTTTCTCTCTCTCTTTCTGTCCAGTTCACTCTGGAATCACAAAGGTCTACGGCGCCCGGACTTAATGGACCAGAACGCAGATATCCTGCCTTTTCAGTCCCTTCTTCCTGTCTGTCCCTCACCTCTCTCTCACCCCTCCCTGTCCTCATCTCTCCTCTCCCTCCCTGTCCTCATCTCTCCTCTCCCTCCCTGTCCTCACCTCTCTCTCTTCCCTCCCTGTCCTCACCTCTCTCTCTTCCCTCCCTGTCCTCACCTCTCTCTCTTCCCTCCCTGTCCTCACCTCTCTCTCTTCCCTCCCTGTCCTCACCTCTCTTTCTCCCTCCCTTTCTCTACCTCTTGCGCCTCCCTCTCTTCATCTTTCTCTCTACCTCCCTCCTCTCTCTCTGTCTCTCTCTCCATCTGTCATTTATTTGTTTATCTCGCCTCTCCTGTCCAGGCTGACTCATCCTCTCAGAGAGCAATAACGTCTATGTTTGTGTGTCTGGTGTGTGTGTGTGTGTGTGTGTGTGTGTGCGTGCGTGTGTGTGTGTTTGTGTGTGTGTGTGTGTGTGTGCATGTGTGTGTGTTCATGAGGTGAGCATTTGTCGCAACGCTTTAAATTACTCTCTCAGCTCGGCTCTTAAATAGTGAAATTACCGTGCACTCTGCTCAGAAACTCACCTCCACCTCCTTCTCTCTCCCTCTCTCTCTCTCTCTCTCTCTCTCTCTTTCTCTCCCTCTCTCTCTCCCCCTGGCTCGCTTTTTCTCCCATTATTTCCCAAGCAGCTAACAGCAGAATATCAGTAAAAGTACTCAAAACATTTCCAATCTCTGGCTTGTATTGAAGGTGATGAACTGTCGGGTTAGCGCGCTCCGTCGTCCTCGTCAAGGTGACTCTGTTTAAAAGCTGTCGACACCTCGTCCCCGGCCTCAACGCGACTCCAGTTACTTCCTCAAGACCGACCTACGCTCTCTTCCCTCTTTGTTTTTGTTTTTCTCCTGTGATTATTTCCAATTTATGAGATTGAGCTAAAAAAAGCTTCTTGGACGTTATTTTGTCTGCGTTCGAAAGGGCAAAAGGCCCATTACCCCCCAAGAGGGAATTACCCCGCAGGAAAAGGGACACGTTGAGCCCTGCGGTTTGGAGATGCTGGACAGGGTCCCACTAAAAGGCTTGATATGAAATGGCTTAATGAGGCTAAAACATCTTCAGCGGAAAAAATATATATAAAATGATATCCGGTGTATGTTTATTTATCTTTTTTTTTTTTTTTTTACCAGTTGTGGAGGAGCACACGCAGCGTCAGTGCTGAGAAGACCAAGTCAATCTTTATCAAATAAACATTTTCATGGATTTATACATTTGAAAATGGTCCAAGGCTTGGTTGAGCCACGGCTCTAATCGAAAAATCTGCAAATTGAAGCAGAGCTTGGGGATCGTGAAATAAAGGCAGAAATGCTGCAAATTTAGCTGAAATGAACAGAACGACGTTACATTTTCACCCCGAGCGTGAGCGGGTTATAAACTGCAGCCGCTCAGTTTGACCTTCAGCCCCGATGGAGCGACCACCTTGGTCCTGGATTTGGCTCGGACTCGCTCAGCCCCCATCTCTCGTCGCCTCCGTCTTGACTTTCTAGTTATGGGATTGTACTTCATACTTGAGACCTGAGATTAGTCAGCTAGTTTCCTTGACTCAGCCTTGAGTCTCATTTTCTACAACTGTGCAGGTTCAGCGGTGACACACCCAGACCTTCACTGGCCTCGTCTGCCTTCAGACGGAACATTTTTGGACTTTAGGTAGAGACAGAGTTTTTTATGGTCGAATATTTTCCCCCGAAGATGACTCAGCTCGTCACGACCAAATTCAAACACACCATTTTTTTGGGGAGAAAAGTTTATACTTCATCATGACGAACTCTCCCGTGAACATCACCCAGACCCAGGGAAAACAGTTGGTGCTGAATTTGGACCATCATGATGTATGCTGCGATGCATAACTTCTGGACAGCATGAAATTGATTCATCTTTTGGCTCATATATATATATATATATATATATATGTATATATATATATATATATATATATATATATATATATATATATGTATATATATATATTTTATTTTTAATTTTTATTTTTTACTGTGAAAATGATAGGATTACATTTGAACACAGCTTTTTATTGACTCTCTGTTCATCATTTACCATCCAAAGTAATAATCGTTGAGTCAAAACTGAGCAACTGTTAATCATCAGTATGGGAGCAGGCGCACCAGCTTAATTCAGTGTTTTTGTGCAGTAAAACCTTTATTCGGCCCCCAGACGGGGAGCCCGACGCAGGCGTCTCATTTAATGGGCTTAGAGACGAGGCACAGAGAAGCGGACTCTCTGAATATTTAATTGGCCTAATTCCACGGGAGTCACACTGGAGGGACGAGAACCTGCAGGGGAGGAAGAAAGGAGGTGAGAGAGAACTACAGAACGCTCACGGGGCGTTTGTCTACCTGGCTGCTGAAAACGGGACAAAAACCCCCTTCCCTCTTTTGATCTGCGTGTCCTCCAGAAGGATCGGAGCCGTAATCTGCTTCTATGCAGCGTCCCAATAAAACCCAAAGGACAATTCTGACAAAGTGAATGGAAATTTAGTGCCACTTAAATAAGAGATGAGCTCCTTCGCCGTCTTCTGTGTGACTTACTCTACGCTATGTGGACTCCTGTCTTTGCAATCCCAAAGTAAGTTCTGTGAATTCCTTCTACTTTTCACTGGTTTTCATCTCATCTTGTCACCCGTTTCTGCCTGGAAAAAGAGAAATTATTTTATTTTCCTTTCTTTTCTTGAGAGCTGAGATCCCCTTGGGGCTTTAGCCGAGGAAAGTTGGAGGAAAGATCCACAGCAATATTGGGGGAGTGTTGATAGGACAGATGGGAAGCTAGAATGTGCTACCAATAGTGATGGAAAACATAATAATAATAATAATAATAATTATAATAATAATAATAATAATTATTATTATTATTATTATTATTATTATTATTATTATTATGGTTCTCACCAAGATGGCGGCACATGCAGATGGGACTGACGTCGAACCCATAGAAAATGTGAATAAGATGTGTAATCGGGGCAGTTCCGAGATGGCATCGTTTGAGTTTCATCCAGGTCAGCGATTCAGTATTGTGGAAGGAGTTTGTGTTCAACAAACGCAACCTCACCAAGATGGCGGCACACATAGACGTATGCAACAACAGAGAAATCATTGCTCACAAGTGCAAACTGACAGAGTACAGAGATCACACATTCAACAATCCAAACCTCACCAGGTGGTCAGGTTGTACTTTAACTAAAGCAATATAAGATATGAACTCTTTACCATATGAAGTTACAAAGTGACAGGTATTATTTTCAAGTATTATTTAGTATTATTTAATTTAGTCTTAGTTTTACCAGAAGACAAACAAAGTGCATAATATTTAACATCATCTATGTATACGCTTCTGAGGACACGCACCAGAATAAGTTCTACAAAATAAAAACCCAATAACATCACTGTCGGAATTTATAGACATTCCAGAGATATCCATGAATACAATCTACCAGAATTCTCATTACCGGCAACAATAACCATAAACAATTAAAAAATACAAGTACATGTATTATGTGTTAATTATGTTATATGTTATTATGTGTTTTGAAATATTTTCATTCTTTTAGTGTTTTTGGTCAATTTATTTCATTATATATCCCCTACAACTGAAGTCAGTTACAGCACTTATCTTAGTTTATTTATTTATAGGTTTATAAAATACATTACTATTGTGAAGGCAGTTTTCTGTTGATTTATAAAGTGCCATAAAATAATTCTGTTCCCCAAAATGGATCAATAATCGTGATAAATTATCGGGATCACAATATTGACTTAAATAATCAGATTATCATTTTAGCCATAATCATGCAGCCCTACTTCAGAATGATAACCACCGTTAGTTGCGGTGTAGGAAATCCATCCACAGCCGCAGACACCATCCCATAATACAATTTCACTGTTACCAGGCGGAAGGAATGAGCTTCTGCAGTCACAAAACACACCGCAACAGAGAGACAAAGCACACTCCTCCATTGAACTTTAAAAAAGGGCCGACAACCCTGTCCCTGTGTATTGCTGCCGACAGAAATATTTATTATTATAAGAGAACAAATTACATAAATAAAATATAGCTGCCGGCAGCAACGCACGGGGTCCAGGGTAGTCGGCCCTTCGTTAAAGCTCAATGGACGAGTGTGCTGAGGCTCTCGGTTCCAGTGTTTTGTGACTGTAGAAGTATGGCACTTTGGAAATCAACAGAAAAACGCCTTCTTAACAGTAATGTACAGTATTTTATAAACCCTATTAAAAATAACAACAAAGTACTTTAAATAACTAAGGTAAGTGGTTTAACTGACTTCAATTATAGGGGATATATAATGAAATCAAAATGTGTGTAGTGGGCTACACCAAAAACACAAAAAGAATGAAAATATTGAAAAAAACATACACAATAAATACATGTTCCTTGTATTATATAATTGCTTATATTTATTGTTACCTGTGATTTTAATTCAGGTAGATTGTATACATTCATATGTCTAGAATGTCTCTAAATTGCGACAGTGTTATTAGTTTTTCATTTTGTAGAACTTACTTTGGTGCATGTCACTTGTCCTCAGAAGTGTATATATTTATGATGTTTAATACGCTGCGCTTTGTTTCATCCAATTGTCTTCTGGTAATTCTTGAACTTAATTTTTTGCAAACATAATAAAGATTAATTGTCAGTCTGCAAGCCGTGCCCCATGCTGATGACATGAGCCTCTTAACACCCAGATGTTGAGAATCAACAGGTTTATTTAAAGAACTTCATCTGCAATAAATGTTGTCAGCGATGTTTCAGCGACTTCTGTCGGCAGTATTATACTCATTCTTTCTGACCTTTTTGCAGTCCTTACGTTAGAGTTGGGCCAGACACTGTGTAACTTGGTATGGTGAAGAGTTTGTATATATTCCTTTAGTTAAACTCCAATCGTGACTATATCTGTCCTCAACCGTATCTGGGTGGGGTTTTGGTTACTGACTCACGTGATCTGTGTAGTTCGTCGACTTGAGCGTGCACACAATGACTTCTTCCTTGTAACATTCCTCTGTGCGTGGCGCCATCTTTGTGAGCCGCCGACTGTTGATCACAAACTCCATCTACAATACCGAACCGATCTGGATATAACTCGAACAAACTGCCCCGGATACACATCTTATTCAGATTGTCTGGGGGTTCGTTGGAATCATGACATCCATGAGGTTCTGATGTCAGTCGCTAGACTGCAATGCTGTCATGTGACCTGTGCTGTCACGTGCGCGCATTGCGGTGTTTATAAAATTATTATTTTTTTTTATAATTTTACTATTATTCCACAATAATGGACCGATCTAGATCAAACTTGGACAACGGCATATCGGAACCGCCCCAAATACACATTTGATTCATCTTGTCTGTGAGTGTGGCAGATCCATGACATCCATAGACTGCTGACGTCAGTTTCTCATTAACAATAACAATAGGGATCCCGCCACATCGGGAATGGACCCCTAAATTAACAACAGTACAATTCAGTCACGTTACAAAATCACAGTTCTCACAACACAGAGGCACTAAAACAATCAGACTTCTACAATCATCCACGGAATGAGTGACTCAAACACAAAGACTCTTTGCAGATCATTGCAGTCGAAAGGTGCTTAGAGCTGAAAACAAGTTCCGTTTTTTTTAACTCAATCAAAAATGCGAGATAACGTGGAAATGTTGATTGCAGAACAAAACAAAACAGACGGATTGCAGATTTATTCTCACTTTTTCTTCTAACTTTTGGGCCGAACTCATAACTGAGTCTGATTGGTTAAACAAATATCAAGTATCACCGTAGTAAACACCATCCAGTGTCTCCAGGGTGAGCGTGTGCATACAAGATACCTCCAGAATCATCCTATCAGCATTTATCTCTGGCATTAATAGTCGTGGAGATGATAAAAAATACGTTTTTTATAGACGCCAGAGAAATTAAAGACAGAGCCGAAGGTATCAGAGGTACAATCTGCGCGACGTCGGCTGCCAGACGATCCCTTAACTATCGTGCCAGAAACAGAGGAAAACAGCAACACCTGGAGCTTCCTGACAGCTTGTTCGGTAGCGTGTTGTAGTCAGGGTTCGTCAACTGTTGCAGTGTTCACTGGCACCGGCCGGTTTGAACCCAAAAGCACCACAACGAGACGGACCAGGTTGGGCTCGGCTCACCTACGTCAACAGGCGAGCTCCAACCCGGCGAGCAGGGTGAGGAGCAGGAGGCTCAGGGGCTCGGTGAGACCTTGCCTCTCCTGCCTTTAATTGACCTTGGTGGTCGAAGGATTGGCGTTTTCGTTCCCCGGTGGCTCCTCTGTGCGGTCTCCATCCTCCTCCTCCTTCTCCTTCATCAGGGTCTGTTTCTACGCCGCTCACTATAACATAGTCCGCGTGCTTCTCAGCACCAGAGCACATACTGCTCAGTCTCTCATTGACTTTCTGGATATTTTGAACTTTATTTATGAACTCTCTCTATTTTACATCGTCACTTTGGTGCATTTTTAGGCCAGGTAGGTTTACCATGTTTACCGTGTGTGTGTGTGCGTGTGTCTGTGTGTGTGTGTGTGTGTGTGTGTGTGTGTGTGGCGAGCATTTGTTGCAACGCTCTAAATTACTCTCTCAGCTCGGCTCTACAATAGTGACATTACCGGGCGCTCTCCTCAGACTCACCCACCTCCGCCTCTCTCTCTCTCTCTCTCTCTCTCTCTCTCTCTCTCTCGCCCTCTCTCTCGCTCTCTCTCCCTCGGTCTCCCCGTCGCTTTCTTTCCCTTTTCCCCCCAAGCCGCTAACGACAACATATCATTTAAAGTCGGGCAAAACTTATCCATCCCCCCATTTTATTGAAAGTGATGAGTTGTCAGTTCAGTGGGGTGGTGTTGTTCCGTTGTACTTGACCAAGGTGACTCAGTTTAAAAGCTTCAGTGCAATGTCCATTTTTAGGTCAAGAAATGACTCACATTGTGACTTTTTCTCTTCACGTGTCAACATCTAGTTCAGCATGTTGACCACGTCTAGTGAAGACATTGTTCTCCGGTTCTCCTGCACCACCAGATGTTCTGCTTCTCATCAAAGATCACAAAATAGAGCTGAGATATGTTCCTCACGCTCCGTGGCTTCATGCTGATTTACATTCAAAGATACGTAATTTCATGTGGCTCTGAGTGTGGCTTTTTTAGGAGTTGTTCAATTCTATAAAACCGTAAAAATATGTTTTTTTTATTTTTTTTACTGTATGTTATTGAGACGCGTCGTTCTCAACCTTTCCTGGTTCGTGCTCCTGCAAAGTTCTGAAGACACTGAGTCACAGCAGCCTGCTCAGAGGAGGCTTCCCCTTCCTCTGCCTTCACAGCTCCTGTATTTCCACACTGTTGTCTCCAATGCAAAACACCAAACACCCCTCACACACACACACACACACACACGCACGCACGCACGCACGCACGCACGCACGCACGCACGCACGCACGCACGCACGCACGCACGCACGCACGCACGCACGCACGCACACACACACACACACACACACACACACACACACCCCACCAGGGCCCAGGGGACGCTGTGTTCTGTGTCGTTTAACGTCTCGATTGACTCCTTTCAGTCTGTGTGCGTCTGTGAGTCAGAGTCTGTCTGTTCCTCCTCCTCTACTGTTGTGTTTTGTTGTGTTTTGTTGTGTTTTGTGTTGAATTCTGTCAGTTTGTGTGTTTGGTTTGTTCTTCTAACAAGCAGCGCTCATGTCAGCCTGCGGCCATCCCAGCGCCCTGTGTGCTCTGTGTGTGTGTGTGTGTGTGTGTGTGTGTGTGTGTGTGTGTGTGTCTTCATGGTTGGAAGCTGGGCCCTGTGGGACCTGTTAGGGACTAGATATAAATGATGGTGGATTTCCTTGCATCAGGCCTAAGAAAACGAGTTATTGCAGTTTGTTTGTATATGTCTCTATAGAAATTGGAAGCTTTTGTTTAAAACTCAGCTTGACGGCTCAGTGGACCTTATCTCCCTCACACATCATCTTCAACTGGTTACTTGAGAGACATGCTGGTCTTCAGGGCAGACTTCAATCCATGACTGCACAATGGAATGTTTTTCCACTTTTCTGGTCTTTATTTAACCTAGACTTGGGATTACCTCTGACTTTGAATACATCTCGCTGACATATATATATATATATATATATATATACAGTTACAGTATGTATCTATACTATACTGTGTATATATAAATATACTGTATATATTCAGTCATATACTGTATATATACTGTGTATATATATACAGGATATATACAGTGTGTATATATATATATATATATACAGGATATATACAGGATATATATATATCCTGTATATATACTGTATATATATATATACTATATATACCACCTTTTTATCAGTACCAGCTGGTAGTTCCACAGCTCGTGCTCGGATGCTTCTCTTACTCTACCTCTTACAGCACCACCGCTTCCTTTCTCCGCCTGTAGATATTTCACCTTCCAAATTGTGGATATTGCATTGACAAACGTGCATAATGAAGGTTTGATGGAGGGCTGTCCCGGGGCGTTTCAGTGAGGGGAAACCACCGCCATCGCTCTAGTGCCGTGAGCCGATATGCTAGCAGAGCTGCACGGATACACTCATTACCTCTTCAGCCCCGAGGAAGAGGAGGAGGAGGGGAGGATGAAGAGGAGGAGGAGGAGGAGGAGGAGAGTAGGATGAGAGGAGGAGGAGGAGGAGGTGGAGGAGGAGGAGGAAGATGAGGGGGAGGCAGGAGGAGGAGAGGAGAGGAGGAGGATGAGAGGAGAGGAGGAGGAGGGGTACGAGCCGGGGATGCTGAGAGAGACAATATTAAATAACACACACACACACACACACACACACACACACACACACACACACACACACGCACACACACACACAAACACATTGTTCATGGTTTCAGCAGTGCAGCTCTTTATTGACTTTGTGTCAGCCTGTTGTGCTGCAGCAGTTTGGCTGAGATGCTAAAACAAGCGCTGAGGTGATGAAAGGTGAGGAGGCCATGCCGGGCCAGGCCGTGCCATGCCATGACATGCCAGGCCGTGCCATGCCATGACATGCCAGGCCGTGCCATGCCATGACATGCCAGGCCGTGCCATGCCGTGCCATGCCAGGCCATTCTCACCTGCAGGACGCTTTGTTTTCTGTGCCTCTGATGATCAGATCCCTTCCTGGTTTATGGGATACTTATCTGACATTTCATTGGGCAGAGTTGTTGTTTTTGAACATACTGTATGATTTGACTCCAACACAAGTGAAGGAGAAAATCCTTGGCAGTTTGGTCGGACCTGGGACTGCGCTGGAAAAGCTCTTCTGCTTTAAATGATGGATTTACTTTTTAATTGACAATTACAGATTTAATAGAATAATTTTGATGGGGTTATTGATTAAAATGTAAATGACTATAACGAGGGTCAGTGTGGAGATGGGGTCACTTTCCCTTTTCAGAGTCATCAGAGGAGTTCCACCATGTTGACGGTTTGGCTGTGTAGCTCAAAAGCCACATGAGCCAGTATGGGAAATATTGACATGAATAATTTTGTTTATTTATGTTTAACATACAACAGGGATGAACATACAACACACCATTGTGAAGAAAAGCTTGAATAACCAGACTTTCTGTGCGTTGGCATTTTGCTGAGGCGTCACCAAATGTTAATGATCTCGTCTGTGCATTTGGCCTTGAGAGTTTGTCGGAGTGTGGAGGAATATATTCAACAGTAACGAATGCAAAGGCATTTTTTGTACCTCGAGTTAAATAAAGATTGATGAAGAGAAAACTGAAAAAAATGTACCTTTGAACCAAGAAACAAACAGAAAAGACATAAACAGTGCAGTTTTGTTTTCCACTTCTTCCTCATGGTTGTTAAAGGTCATTACTCTCTGCTGCTGCCATCTAGTCCACATTCCACACTGCATTTGTGACAGATAACTGATTTTCGCCTCAAACGTTCAAATTTTCTGACTCAAAAGGGAACAAAAAAATGCTGAATAACTGTATAATTCTCCACGCTGACAGACTCATTCACAGAGAAATAAAACCATTTCTTCACCGTCGTTCTGCTTCTCAACTGAGCGACTGCAGCATTTTACCTATTCAATTTTCTAAAGTCTATTTATTTTTCAGATATCTATATAGAATGTTTGAGTAATTGCTTTGTTCCCCATTATTCACACTCACTGGTGGTGTTGGTGAGAATCTGCTCAATTTACTGCTGGTCGACAATTCTTTGCAGATGCGTGATCTTCAATTACCGACCACACTCACATTTTACCTTTGCAGGGAATTTGACTGAAGGTGGTATTTGACTTTATCAAGGGATTGCATTGAGATTTGTGCGGTGGGTGGACCCTGTTTTTTTTATTTTTGCAAACCTTGGTCTAGAATGACTGGGGGGACTTGGGGGATGGTAGCTCAGGCAGTAGAGCTGGTGGTCTAGTCATCTAAAGGTTGCTGGTTGGATCCCAGGCTCCTCCTGCTAGCATGCTGTAGTGTCCTTGAGCAAGACACTTAACCCCTAATTGCTCCTGATGGCTGCGTCCGTCAGTGTTTGAACAATTGTAAGTCGCTTTGGATAAAAGCGTCTGCTAAATATAATGTAATGACTGATATCTATAGTACCAATAAAAAATAATAATAATAATCATCATAATAAAATTATTTTGTGAAAATATCTTAAAAACTGAAACATTGTGTTGGAATGATGTCTTGAAATGTCTTATTTCACTTTCCCTCACAGCACTTATTTCACTTTGAAATCCCAATAAATAATGATTTCTTATAAATACTTCAAAGCTGAAGAAACTTGTTATTATAATTATTATTAACACCAAATGGAAGATCAATTCATCTCAAAAGAAAAAAACCAATAAGATCTATCGTTAACGTTGCCGATACGCAGAGATTGAGGGGAGGACACGGAGGTGCGGAGAGAGGGAATAGGAGTGGACAGACATAGGAGAAGAGAAAAGAGGATGAAGAAGAACGGAGCAGAGGAGGCATGATGGAGTGAAAGTGAAGTTGAAAGTGGGAGGAGGACGATGAGATGAGAAATGTGGAGAAGAGTGGAGAGGCGACAAATGGAGAAGGGAGAAAGATGGAGAGGTGGGGAGGTAGAAAGAGAGGGGGAGGGAGAGCAGGAGAGAGAGAGCGAGAGAGAGAGAGAGAGAGAGAGAGAGAGAGAGAGAGCTTTGCTGAGCAGCCAGGGCCAGTAAGTGGATATTACTCTGTAGCAAAGCAATTCTTTTATACATAATATTGCAGGAGCATCTCCCCTCGCCTCTCTCACCCCTACTTCACTCCTCTCTTCTTTTTCTCCTCGACACACACACACACACACACACACACACACACACACACACACACACACACACACACACACACACACACACACACACACACACACACACACACGGCCACTATTGATGGACTGCAGACGACCTTGTGACCACAGGAAAAAAAAATCCTCTATTGTGAGATGGAAAATGTGACCAAAAATCCAACTGAGGTTTAGTATTTTAGGATTTTTTTTTTGTCTGATAAAGTTTAGAAAGAGAGAGGGGGGGGGGAGAGGGAGAGAGAGAGAAAGGGAGAGAGCAAGAGAGAGAGAGAGAGAAAGAGAGAGAGAGAGGGAGAGAGAGTGTGTGTGTGTGTTTTGTATGAGCGAGATGAAGGGAATATAGAGGAGCTTCGAGTGGAGAACGAGCGGCTCGCAGAGCGTGAAGAACAGCAACACCGACCCAAATGTTGTTTTTTTTTTCATATATTATCGAGCAGATCCATAAACAAGCTGTTTGCTCTCCGCCTTCCGAGCAGAGAGAGATCGAAGGAGATTGGGAAACACTTTTCGGCCGTGCAGATAAAGTGCCTTCCGTAGAGGCGGGAAATAATTCTCCCTCCGACTGTCATCTTGGAAAGGCATAAATTGCAAAATATTCTCTACAGTCTGCAGCACGAGCATTTGCAGGGAAACGCTCCAGCGGATAAAAAGAATTTCCCTGTGAAAGGATCTGTTAAATGAATGGATCATACTTTCTTCCACTTACAGCTCAGATATCAAGCTCTCAACCCTAATCATATTTTTATCACGTCTGATCTGAACCTGGTCCAGATGTGGTCCAGGTCCAAAACCTCGTTGTCTGGCACGGTGGCGCAGTGCATTGCACTGCTGCCTCACAGCAAGAAGGTCCTGGGTTTGATTCCCGCCTGGGGCGCTGTTGGCACCGTGCTCCGGTGGGTTATCTCCCAAACAGGAGCCTTTCTGTGTGGAGTTTGCATGTTCTCCCCGTGCTCACATGGGGTTTCCTCCACCTCACGTCAGTAAGGACCTCCACCAAAAACATGCCTCATCGTCTGACCAGCGATGGACACTTATCACCTGGTCCCCGGGCGTGTCCACGTACGCTGCCCACTGCTCCTGGCTGTGGCCCCGGAGGAAGGACAAGCCAGGATGGGTCAAAAGCAGAGGAGCCATTTCACCGGCCACCATCAAGCATGTGCATGTGTGTGTGTGTGCAAGCATGATGTCCGTGTGTGTGTGTGCAAGCATGTGTTGTGGAGTGTCGTGTGACGATTAAAGACTGTTTCTCTTTCTTCTGTAAAAAAAATTTAATAAAATAAAAATAAAAACCACATTCAATCTGCTTTTTCACAGATTCATCAGTTCACATTGAATTTCACGATGGCCAGTGGTGTAACTGCCACATGCAGGTAAAGCAGCTGCATTGGGGCCCAGTATAGGGCCCGCACGCACGGGCCCCTCTATATCTCGCAACTATCGCGTCATAAGATCTCGAGCGCTGAGTCTCCAGTATACTGTACATGCGGGCACTAAACTTTTTTGGTGAGTGGTATTTGTAGTTCTGAGGCAAGTAATGCTCCATGGTGTCACATACTTGATGTCATTGATTCACCACATAAATAACAATACAATAACAATCCAAGCATATCGTTTATTGACTCACCTCTATGTTACATTTCTAAATTAAGTTTAAATAAGGATGAATGGGCGATTTGATGTTAAATAATGTGATCATTTGGACATGCGTGCTACTACTGCGAAGCAAAATACAAACAGAAGATTTACGACAGAAAGTGAGTGAGAAACAATGGAGTGAACTACGAACACAAAAGTGGGTGTGGCGGACCAAGGGGCGTGGTCAACCACCGGCTGCTGACAACAGCACGGTTCCCTTTCCCGCGGCCGCCAAGCTGCCTCGAATCGGCTGAATCAGCGCCCCGCGGTCCGCCACAGGGGGTTTCAGAAGTGACAATTGAAAGAAGCAGCCGAAGAAGAAAAAGCAAAGCCTCAAAAAATAGGCAGTTTCTTTTAAAATAAAGCCCTAGTTGTTCCACTGAGCAAAATCCGACACCTGTCAGTACCAGCACGCCTGCCCCGTCCAACACTGCACCCTTATGATGAAGTATTGTGTTAGTATAGTGTTAGTGTAAGTATAGTGTTCCGACGGCCCATTATTCCGAAACCCTAATTGTTCGAAAAATGTCCCATTGCACCAGGGAAGGTCCACTGACCTCAT
>NC_137190.1:3430810-3435810 GCF_960531495.2 Zeus faber | reverse complement strand
AAAACCTTCAATAAGAATAAGTAACATTAGTGGAATCACAGTGGGGCAGTTTGAGGGAAGAAGGAGGAGGCAGTGGCTCGGGAAGTAAAGCTGGTCATCTGGTAATTGGAGGATTGCTGCTTCGATCCCCAGTGGCCCTTGGTAGCGTGCCGAAGTGTCCTTGAGCGGGACAACGAACCCCCAACTGCTCCCGATGAGCAGGTTTGTGCCTTCGTCATCGGTTTGTGTAGCTGAACGTGAGGCGTAACTGAAAACCACCGTGTGGACACAAGGCGTCTGTTTACCTGTTTCCCACTTGGCCAAGATCGTCGTGGTTGTAGGTCCAGATGCAACCTGGAGAGCAGAGCTCCAGTCTCTGCAGTGCCAGGGATGAGAAGAGGAAGACTCTCGGTTTGGGACGAGCGCTCTCTGGTGTCCTGGCCCTGGTCCACAGAGACGGTGGCGCCAGGCAACCAGCAGCGGCGAAGGAGCGAACAGAACGAGCCTGGAGGAGGAACCTGACCTTATTATTGTGGATACAAAGGAGCAGTTTGATGCACCGCCCTGTAGGCGACTACCGGGTGACTCAAATTTGATGCAAGCTGAGAAGAGCCTGGCAGAGGGGGGTTCTGTTCACCAGATGCACTGACTGGCTGCATTATAAAGGTCTGATGTTAGAGCCGGGCGGCCAAAACACACCTTTACACATAACTTCACATGGAAATAATGGGCCTCATTCATGTATCGTACTTGAACACGAAGCACACTAACAAACATTTCCATGGACATAGGAGTGGTCACTGTTTCTTTAATCACCTGAATGTATTTGGTACAATCGGCATGCATGTGTGTGTGTGTGTGTGTGTGTGTGTGTGTGTGTGTGTGTGTGTGTTTGGAAACATGATGGAAGATGTTGAGAAAAAACGCTGATGAAGCTTTCACTGAGAATTTTATTTCTGTGCCAAATCCCATATTAACAACAAGTAGTTAGTGCATTCGTCCTCCAAATAAGCTTGTGATTGTAACCACATAAACAAAGCTGGTTGAAAGTGACTCTTAATGATGCAAAAATTACCTAAGAGTGCGCTCTCAAACCCAAGAGCAATGACGCCTTACCTATTATTGGAGCACTTGGCTAATCATGCCACGGGGAGAGAATGGAGAGAACATTTCTTCAGGGACCGCACAAATAGTTTGGTGAGGGTGATTGTATTTACTATGTATTGCTTCCCTTAAATCTGCCTTTGACGGTGTTGACAGGCATCTACCACTGTGCCGAAGCCTCCCCCCGGTCAGCTCATCATAATCTGTAAAACTTGTATATTCTGCATATTTTCTTGTGGCTGATTCCATGTCAGCTAACAGTGTGTGTGTGTGTGTGTGTGTGTGTGTGTGTGTGTGTGTGTGTGCGTGTGTGTGAAATGATGATCTACTGTATCGCGTCATTATCGCACATTTTTTACACTCGCACCATCAACCAATCGAGTGGCTGATTGATCAGCTGTCAGGCTGAGTGATGACGGTGGCCGTGCCCTAAGTGGCGCACTGAAGCAACACCTCCAAAAAACACTCAATCAGCATTTCTCCAGAGGGAGCGAGAGAGAGAGAGAGAGAGAGAGATGAGAGAGAGAGAGAGAGAGAGAGAGAGAGGTCTCCAGTGCGTTACATCCCTGTGGTACAGCTCGTCGTGTCTCCCTTGGGTCTCACTGACCCGGTTCAACCTTCTGTTAGGCAAACTGTACAATAGTAAAGGGGCTTGATGGATGAAGGAGGCCTTGCATGAGGCGACTGGAGGCTGATCGTTACTGGCCTCACAGTTGAACAGTTTTATAAGGTATATATGAATGCTAAAGTGGCACTGAACAACCACTATAAATAATGAATGGGGAGTAGTGCTTTCCCCGACAGCCATACAGCCGTGGCCTATTAAAATTTGACATTGTCTAGCCTTTGCGAAATAAATTAGCGTCCTATACGTTCAAACATGATGGCTTTTATAGCATTTATCGTTTTACCCTCAGAACCCTCTTCAGAGGGGTGGAGTGGTGGTGTTTTGCACACTGGGCGTAGTGCACGATTCCCTGCTGCAACACTTTCGGCCTCCATGGACATGAATCCAATCCAAATCAAAGCCCAATGTGAATTTTACGATACTTCCATGCATAGTGATTTGTTGGTGTGTTTCCATCATGTGCTCACTTTTTATTGATCAAAATTATCGGAGTAGAAAAGATCAACAGCAAATATAATAGTGAACAGATAATAATAATAATAATAATAATAATTATTATTATTATTATTATTATATAATTATTGTTATTATTAGAATTTTAACAATTATAACCTTTATTTGTATCACCTTTCATACACGACATGTAACTGAAAATACCTTACATTAAAATAAGGCCATCCAATTGTGACAATAGGTTCCATTTAAACAATAAACAGAGCAATGTCATAACCACATCCTAACATTACAGTACTCATTTTATTGGACGCAAATAAATAAACAGATAAATAAAACATGGAACTAAAAAGCAAAGTTTGTATTGGTTTTGAACAAAATAATGTTATGGATGACCACTTCACTGCGTTATTCCCTACCGCACAGCTGCTGCAACACTTCCATCCCCACTGGAATTAATCCAATTAAATCAAATTCAATCCGATTCAAAACCCAAATGTGAATTTTATGAATCAGATTCTCTCTTGCATGGTGGGTTGTTGGTGTGATTCAGTCTTGCGCCAGCTCTTTTAGGGCCATTACGGTAGTGGGTGGGTGCATCTGAAACGTGGCTGGGTGGGGGGGGTGTTGTGTTTGCAGCTCGCCAGTCTGGCTCCACATCTCACTTGAGCGCAGCTCGGCTCAGCACGGCTCGACTCGGAGCGGCGAGCGGAGCGCCAGCGGGCTGCACGCAGCAGGGAGACGCACCGCGCCGCGGCCGCCCCGTCACCGCGCTGCCGCTGTGGCCACTGACGCGACACCGCCGCGCCGTCACCGCACCGCCTCCGCGCAGCCGTCCGCGTTCCCCACCGCTCGGCGCGCGCCGGGCGGCTCGGCGGATTTACCGTCATCTGGAGGGAGCGGAGCCGCTGCCCCTCCTGCCTGAAGGTCAGGAGGCAAACCGAGGATCCAGCCCGGGTGGGAGGCACCGGGACCGGGGCCAAGCACCGGCCCCCGCCCGCAGCAGCCCTCCACCGGGGCGCACAGGCAGGATTAACCCGGTGAACGCTGCTGGACCACAGAGAACCCACCGGACCGGCGTCATCTCTGCGGTAGGCTGCACACTGAGTCACCGCTTTTATTATTCGCCTCGTCAGACTCACTGGGCTCCCTCGTTTATAGCTTTTAATCTGTGCATTCGCAGGCGTCAGAGTAATTAACTTTCTGCGTAAAGATAAATAAATTGTTTTAATATAATAGTGCAATGTCCAGCCCACCCCCATCCCACGGCTCTGTATGTGCGCACGTAAAATGATGTGTCGGTGTTGCACTTTTAATTTGTGCAAACACTGTTATTAAAGTTAAATACCCTCACACTGATGCTTGGAGTTGGGATTCACTGGCTTTGCCTTTCTCTCTGCACAGTGTCTCCTGGAGGAAGAGTGCATCCCTGTGCGTCCTCTCTCCTTCACGGGCGTTTGTTTTGATTTTTCTTCCGAACCCCACCCCCCCTCCATAAACCACCGTTGATATAAGTCGTGATGAAACGGCAATAATAATAATAATAATAATAATAATAATAATAATAATAATAATAACAACAATAATAACAACAACCGTTATTTGCATACTGTGGCACCTTTCAAACGCAGCATGCTGTCCAAAATACTTCCCATTAATATAAAAAAAGAGCATGAAAAAGTAAACTAGCAGAATGCATTAATAAAACAAGTGCATATATAATAAATAATATACTCATTATTTATTGCACTATATTTCCGAGAAGCATAGAGGAACAGAGATAGAAATGTTGATGGATATTGCTGCCCTGTGTGTGTTTGTGTGTATGTAGTTGTGCGTGCGTGTGCGTGTGTACGTGTGTGCGCTTGTGTGTGTGTGTGTGTGTGCACGCACGTACAGGGAATTGAAAACGGCGACTTGAAGTGCAAATGAAGCACCAAACGCCGTCGCTTTGTCGATGCCCATTCCCATTAAGCGCCACACACACCGGTGCGTCTGAAAGCATGCTTTCATCGCTGAGTTCCCTCCTGATGTGTCTGGTAACCCCACGGCGTGGAATGACACACGCACACGCGGGCCCCTCCATCACGCAGAACTAAGCCGTGCACGCGGCCCCTGGGGGCCGAGGATTACTAAGCAGCATTATATAGGAGACAATGAAATGTGAGGGAGACAACCTGACTGTCCTCCCCATGCAGATAGTGCTGAATGCAGGATGTTGCTTCCTGCATCTGTCATTGATATTGTGATACTGTATGAGACTAGATATCTCCGGGTTCTGGTTCTGGTTATATAATCCAGTTAAATGTTGTCCTTAATCAGCGGAACAGTACAGTAGTGCAGTTTTCTGAACTTCATACGCCGTTCTACTGTTTTTCTTCATAATGATCATAATATCCACATGAGTAATGATTGGTTCTTGGATATGTACCGTGTGTAAATATCTTATGGAAGCATATAGTCCTTTCCAAATATCTTCAAACAATCCATGTTGTGGTATTCGTCAAAGATATTCTGCCATTTGATTTGGCCAGCATCGGGGCAGTCGTTTATCGGCAAACAGGCAGGGGAAGACGACGCTGATGTTATGTGATGTGATGATGGTGGCACCGCCCCTTGTGGTCGCCTGCGCCGGCGCTCCCGGTCGACTTTGCACATTTTTTAGTATTTTTTTCAGTTTTTTATCATAATGTCCGCCAAAAAAGATCGGCAGTTATCTCTTACGGCCGCGATGCACTCGTGGATATTAAAACTCCCCTAAAAGAACAACTTTGGACTTTTTTATCCATGGAACTCGAGTGGCCGATTGAAATTTTACGCGGCAACACTCTCAAAC
>NC_137190.1:3410769-3430610 GCF_960531495.2 Zeus faber | reverse complement strand
CTTCTCCCATGTGCCGCGGCGACAGATCGTGGGAGTTGGGAAATCCAAAGGTGGAGGCGTCAGCCTCGATGGTAAACCAACCGGTGGTCTAATCCCAACAACACCCAAGACTCTCCCGCTCCTGGGTCGCCGAACCTGTGAACAGCTGACAAATTGTATACCGTCCATTTCTACTCCCCCCCGGGAACTCAGCACAGTCATCATCTACAGCCGTTTATATTCCACCGCAGGCACCGACACAGCACTGTCGGACCTGTACGATGTGTTGTGTGGATTTCAAACAAACATCCCGACGCGGCTGTGGTGTTGACTGGGGGACTTTAACAGGCGAACCTGCCACCGGGGAGATAGAACTTTGGACCATTGTTACATACCGTACAAGAACGGATACAAAACCGTCTCGCTCTCCTGCTTTCGGGAAATCAGATCATGCCACGATTTTGCTGGTTCCTCGTTTACAGGCCTCTGATCGCGGCGGAGAATTGGTGGTGACGAGGGAAGTGAAGTGGTGGACGGACCAATCACAGGCTGTGTCTTCAGGACGCTCTGACTGACGTAGACTGGGACATGTACTAATCAAGTTCAAGTGACATCAGCGAGTTTACGGACATAGTCGGTGAGCCTTGTGGCTACGTTAGCGGACAGCATCATTCCCACGGTGAAAGTTTGCATATTTCCAAACCAGAAGCCGTGGGCCGATAAATCCATCTGCTGCGCTCTGAATGCTCGCACGGCCGCTTACAACGATGATCTTGTATCCGGTAATATGGACAATTACAAAGCGGCCTCATACAATCTTCCAAGGCCGGTGAAGGAAGCTAAACTGACATACGAGAGACTGTGGAGCTACAGATGGAGCAACGGGACAGCAGACACTTGTGGCAGGGGCTGCAGACTATAACAAACTACAAGAGCAGCTCCTCCCCAGCCACAAGTGTCGACACCTCCCAGGCCAACCAACTGAACTCCTTTTATGCACGGTTTGAGTCTGGCAGCAGGCACCGCTAGCTCGTCGGCTAATTGGAGTTACACCGCTGGGGATGAGCGCGCACTCTCAGTGTCTGAGCATCATGTCAGGAGGGCTCCTGATGTGGGGGGTGAACACCAGCAAAGCTGTGGGCCCAGATGGCATATCTGGACGAGTACTGAAGACCTGTGCTAACCAGCTAGCCCTGGTGTTCACTACAATATTCAACATCTCCCTGGCTGAATCAGTGGTTCCATCCTGCTTCAAGAGGTCCACCGTCGTTCCTGTGCCGAAGATCGCCTCTCCTGCCTGCCTGAATGACTACCGTCCGGTGGCCCTCACCTCGGTGGTCATGAAGTGTTTCAAGATGCTGATTAAGGATTATATTTGCGCCTCCCTCCCCTGCACCTTGGACCCGTTGCAGTTCACGTACCAACAGAACTGATCCACGGATGACGAGGTTTCCCAGGTACTGCACACCACGCTCACGCACCTGGATGGCCAGAAGGGGGCCTATGTGAGATTGCTGTTCATCGATTATAGTTCAGCTTTCAACACCATAGTCCCCACCAGATTGGCTGTCAAGCTAAAGGAGCTGGAGGTGGTAAGGGTGGGGAAGCACATGTCCAGCTCCCTCACTCTGAACACAGGATCCCCCCCAGGGCTGCGGCCTCAGCCCTCTACTGTACTCCCTGTACACACATGACTGTGTGGCCAGGTCCAGCTCCAACACCATCATCAAGTTTGCTGACGACACCGTTGTCGTGGGCCTGATCACCGACGGCGATGAGAAGGCCTACCGCGAGGAGGTGGCTGACCTGTCACTCTGGTGCCAGGACAACAGCCTACACCTGAACGTCAGCAAAACTAAGGAGCTGATAGGCAGACTTTAGGCATGGATTACAACCGAGGACGCACGCGGCCTTGGTGATTAATGGGACTTCTGTCGACAGGGTGAGCAGCTTCAAGTACCTGGGAGTCCACATCACAGAGGACTTAACATGGACTGTACACACAGATACTCTGGTGAGAAAGGCGAGGCAGCGTCTTTACCATTTCATGCAGCTGGGGAAATTCCGGGTCTCGGTGAGGATCCTCAAGTCCTTCTACTGTGGAGCAGTGGAAAGCATCCTGACAGGCAACATCACTGACAGTGGTGCGTTCAGCTGAACGTATCACTGGAATTCCCCTCCCCTCCCTGCAGGACTTATACACCAGGAGGTGTAGTAGCAGAGCCCGCAGGATCATCCTCACCACCCCAACAACGGACTGTTCCAGCTGCTGCGGTCAGGCAAGCGCCTCCGCAGTCACACAGCGAGAACGGAGACGGAGACTGAGAAGGAGACGGAGAAGAGTTTTTTCCCGCAAGCCATAAGAACTGTCAATGCTGACCTCACCAGGGGTCCTCACTGAGCCACACACATAGGCTCCACTACCTTACTGTACTGTATGTAGCATACTGTACTGCATACTGTGTCACTGTTCAGGGTGGTCGGTGTCACCGTATTGCTGCGCTGTACTGTTGTAGACTGTGCTGTATATCTCACAAACACCACCTCACTTTATTCACATGCCACTTTAATGCACATATCTGTATATACATAAATAGCCTATCCCATATACATAAGCCTATTCCCTTTATATATTTTGTACCCCCACCCTGCATTACCTTTGAGTTTTTATTTTATTCTATATATTTTATTTTATTCTATAGTATTCGACTTACTGCATTACGTTTTAGGAAATCAGTTAGTAGGTAAAGTAGAATTTTTTAGGTAGCTACTGTGTTCAGTCTAGAACATATTGTGTGTAATCAACGGGTATGTTGCATTTCACTGCATGTATGTGTGAAAGTATGTATGTATATGTATGTGAAGAATAAACCTCTTGAAACTTGAATCTCTTGAATCATGAATCTTGAAAAGGGCGTTGGAAGCTGATGCTGGACGCAGGTGGGATGGAGTGATGAGACGGAGACATGGACGAGCTAAAGGATGGAGAGAACGCTGCGTCTCCATCCTGCATCACGCAGGGTTGAGGCTGCGTGCGCGGGAAATCCATTGGCATGCAGTCGTCTTCTCCAGGTGAGGAGGGGTGGAGGCGGGTGTGGGTTTGGGTGGTGCTGGGTTGATTCAGGAGGGAGGAGAGGAGAGCCAGAGGGTGGGGGGAGAAGCCTCTCCCTCTCTGGTGTTTTCTCTGCTCTAATTGGCCTTGACAGTGGTTCCTCAGTGGATGAGACCTCAGTTTAGGAGGGAGTCGGACCAGTACCCAGTACTCCCACCACCTCACCCCCATGGAGGGAGTCGGACTCCCAGTACTCCCACCGCCTCACCCCCACGGAGGGAGTTGGACACCCATTGCCTGACCCCCACCGAGGGAGTCGGACCCCCAGTACTACCTCCGGCTCACCCCCAATGAAGGACTCAGACTCCCACTGTCTCACTCCCACCGAGGGAGTCGGACCCCCAGTACTCCCACTGCCTCACCCCCACCGATTGAAGTCAGGCCCCCTCAGTTCTCGCACCGCCACACCCCCACCGAGGGAGTCGGACCACCAGTACTCCCACTGCCTCACCCCCACCAGGGGAGTCAGACCCCCAGTAGTCCCACCACCTCACCCCCACGAGGGTGTCGGACCCCCAGTACTCCCACCGCGTCACCCCCACCGCGGGAGTCAGACTCCCAGTACTCCCACCGCAGCGCTCCCACCAAGGAGTCGGACCCCCCAGTACTCCCACTGCCTCACCCCCACCGAAGGGAGCCGGACCCCCCAGTACTCCCACTGCCTCACCGCCACCGAAGGGAGTCGGACCCCCCAGTACTCCCACTGCCTCACCCCCACCGAAGGGAGTCAGACCCCCCCAGTACTCCCACCGTCTCACCCCCACCAGGGAGTCGGACCCCTAGAGGTCCCATCGCCTCACCCCGACGAGGGGAGTCGGACCCCAGTACTTCCACCGCCTCACCCCTCAGAGGGGGATGACAAAATAAGGTCATGAAGCACTAAGCTTTGAAAGGGACGCTCTGTTTCTCTCTCTTGGTCGAGTGGTGGAGCGTCTGAGCCTGAAAACTGAGTGCAAACATATTAATAATATTTGGACGTGGTTCTGCCGCTAAAAGATGTTAATGTGCACTCGGCTCTGGTGTTGAAGCACATTGAGCAGCGCTCGACGTATCGACGGGAGAGTCTCAAAATACTTGGTTTTAGATAGTGAAACCGAAAGGAAGGACAGTGCAGAGCGACACAGAATATAAACAGGTCTATTTGGGTTAGAGTCGGACGTAACCGTCTGTGAGTGTGAACTGATCTCCATATTCTTTGCCTGGAGGTGGCATGTCGGAAGAGGCTGCGTCTTCCTGCGATTCCAGGCCTGGATTAAAACAAGGAGGAAAAAAACAGCACTCAAGCACCATCTCAGTGCTGTGACGGGGGTAAAAAAAAGCCTGGATCACTTCAGTCCCATCACTCACCTGCAATTTACTGGCCTCTGAAACAGGTGTGTGTGTGTGTGTGTGTGTGTGTGTGTGTGTGTGTGTGTGTGTGTGTGTGTGTGTGTGTGCTTTCTGTGTCTCCACTTTGCTGCGCTGTCTATTATTTGAGCAACCCCAGACTTGTATTTACAGACGGGCAGAGTGACAATTAGGATTTAGACACAACTGTTTGTTTATTACGCCTGCCACACACACACACACACACACACAGCACTGAATGCTCAAAACATCCCGTGTATGATTGAGAAATGACTCAAAAATTCAAAGCAACACCGGATGAAGAGATTACCGAGCAATGGAGAAGATGACATGGGAGAGAAAAGGAGAATAATTTTAAAAAAAGTGAAGAAACAAACAAAAATTGGAGACAAAAGAAAGTGATAGAAAAGAAAAAGAGTGTGTGATGTGTGTGATGGTTTGGTCGTCTGCGTTGTACACCACCTCTGCTTTGGAGAGAGAATCGCTGTCTCTGCTGTTTCTGTTCCACGATTCACCGAAACACCACAGTGTGTGGTTGTTACGTCGTCGCCCACGCATCGGCTTTTTGGGTTTTAAAATTTTTTATCTTTTGAGTAATACGCACCTCGACGGGACGAGAGGAAGATGGATAGTCGGGCAGGGGAAGCGGCGGAGCGCTGCCAGGGGATGGATGGAGAATTGTCAGGGGCTTCCGGAGGGAATACTCTATGAGCGGTGTGTGTCGCTGTCATCACCAGGGGGCGCGCTGGCCCGTCATCTGTTCTGTCCGTCCGTTGGGACAACCCCCGACCCCGACGCCACCAACGTTTCCCACCCGGAGGAAATGACGTGCGATGCACCGAAATATCAATTCGTGCCAGATCGAGTTAAATTCTTAACGGAAACAGAGAGAGAGAAGAAGGAAACGCAGTGGCACAGGAGCTCCTCCCCGCCTTTGGCGCTCGCTGCCTCCTCAAAGCTCTCACGTTGCAGATATCCCGGTCGATGCAAGACCTACGATGCATAAATGAAAATGCACCAACTGCACCTTGACGTAATGGAGGAAACAACCTGTACACCCCCACAGCATCTGGCTGTTCGTCTCGCTCGGGGAAACAGAAACTTTCCTCTCAACGTGGTTGCGTCGCGCTGACTTTCGGTCACTTTCGCTGCGGTAAAGTTGGATCCTGATCCTGTCGCTGCAGCAGAGCAACGGTCCGCCTGGCGACAATTTGAGACATTGGTGCGAATGGAAAATATGGTTCTTTAATGCGTATTTGCTATTTTGTTCTATTTTTACATTTTGACTGAATATCTTTAGTTGATGAATATTCTTCGCACCCCAAAGAGAGCCATCTGGTCTGTTTTGACAACATTTCCAGAGGGAGTACTGTAGAGTCAGTACTGGAACCCCAACAACTTGATGTGTTATTGTGGTGTTGAGGTGGTGTGGTTTGAGCAGCCACACCTGTCCTGGGTATGGGTAACTGGAGCCCAGGAGCAGATATACAACATGTCATGACAAGGGCTCCTCCCTTAGGTGTGTGTGGGGAGGGGGCTTTTACCTGTTGCTCCTTAGACCAACCAATGAGCAACAGGCGTACAGCCACACTGATCCTGGGTCCCCCATTACCTAGACCAAGGACAGGTGTGGCGGCTCAAACCACACCATCCCCACACCACATTGATGATCCTTATTTTCTGAGCTTTGACTTTTTGGTGACGTTGGGAAGATTTGGACGTTACGGAGCGGAACAGCAGGAGCGACTGGCCTTCGAGTCCCCGAGAGGAACCAAGTTCACCAAGAGATAAACGGACGTGGAGCAGCCGGAGCCGTGTCCACACCCGGTCACATCCACCGATTTAATGGGATTCGATTGGATCGCGCTGGATTCTGCCAAACAGCCGATCGGGGAACGGACGGAAGCTGAAACAGTGAATACGTGTGTCGACAGAGAGATGTTTGGAGAACTCTCCAAATAAAAACCCAGATGAAGGTTTGGAAAAAAAAACCCAATCTGATTTGTTATGATTAGAATCCGGGAGACCTTTTTTTTTCTTTGTAGTTTTGCCTCTTTCTTGCTATTAAGACAATGTTGCTTTATAATAGACAATAAAAGAGGCCAAAATCCAGGCCAAAATGTTGTAAAACTTGTAAATGTAATTTGTAGTTTTTATTGATTTGTTTTGGTTTTGTTGGGTTTTATTTAGCTTTGTTCTCTTCCTGATGGTCGAGTAGGAGGAATATGGTTTAATGTTAATTTAAATCACCTGATTGAAACCCTTCATTGGAAGTGACCTTGTCGTGTGTGTGTGTGTGTGTGTGTGTGTGTGTGTGTGTGTGTGTGTGTGTGTGAGCACTGTCTGCATCCTCTGTCTGGTGGCTGGACGGACGAGCAAAGGATTGTGGGTAGAGTCTGGTTTTGGTTGACTGGCCATGACTGAGCGCACGAGAGAGAGAGATGGAGAAGAGAGAAAAAGAGAGGGAGAGAGACAGATAGAGGGGGAGACAGGGAGGTCTGTAATTAGAACTCAGAGTTGACTGCCACATTCCAATTCTGTAAATGACAGAGTGCAGGGAAGACCGTCTCTCTCTCCATCTCCATCTCCATCTCTCTCTCCGTTTCTTTCGCCCTCCATCTCTCTACCTCCATCTCTTTCTCTCATCTCTCCCCATCTCTCTTGTCCTCCTCACTTCTAGTGCCTTTTCTAATCCACCAGGGGGCGGGGTGAAGGTGCTCCCTCCACTCCTCCACTTCCCCTCCACCTCTGGTCCTCCACCCATCCTCTCCTTACCTCAATCTCCCCTCCTCCACCCCTCCTCTACTTCAGCTTGTTCTCCTCTGCGACTGCCAGCCCTTCACTCCACCCCTCTGCCTCTGCTCCACCCCTTCACTCCTCCTCTCCTCCCACCCTTCCACTCCTCTCCCCCTCCACCCTTCCACTCCTCCAAACCCCCTCTCCTCCACTCCTCCGACCCCCACTCCTCCACCCCTCCACCAACCGCTCCACTCCTCCTCTCCTCCCACCCTTCCACTCCTCTCCCCCTCCAGCCTTCCACTCCTCCACCCCCCCTCTCCTCCACTCCACTCCACTCTTCCTCCAATCCTCTACACCTCCGCCACCTTCTCTCCTCTCAGCTCCATCACCTGCTTCAGGAATGGGAGCTGTATAATTACTACACCTTCCCCCTAAATAAGATAAAAGAAGAGCAGCTCATTGAAATTCAAGCAGCGTCTTGTGTTTTGCTGTTCTGCTCATCTCTTCCATGAGACCTCGTCCCACGGCTCAACATATACAACCAAAAAACAACAATCACAATAAAACAATGAATACAGAGTCGGGACATTGAAGCTGCTTTCCCGAAAGGTGTTTCAATAAGAAATCATTATTAATTGATTTATTGATTTATTGATTGTTTTTTATATCAGGTATGTAAGAACCGATAGATTATTATAACACAGTATAGTAAATGTATCTGCAATAAAGATATTGCTTTACTAGCATCACTGTGTGTGTGTGTGTGTGTGTGTGTGTGTGTGTGTGTGTGTGTGTGTGTGTGTGTGTGTGTGTGTGTGTGTGTGTGTGTGTGTGTGTGCCTACGTTAATGGGGTTCCTGTCCAGAGTGTGATGGATGGTTTGGACCAGGCTGAGATGGTGACCCAACTGGGGCTTGTTGATAAGTGAGCGAGTGTGTGTGTGTGTGTGTGTGTGTGTGTGTTACTGTATATATGTGTGTATTCCGGTCTAATGGTTCGGCTATAGTGGGGGTTACTCTCAGTAACTCTCTCTCCCTCTCTGATTATGATGGATGGCAGGGTGTTGGCCCCTCCGTCTCCTGCTCAGATAGTTGTTTGCACCGTCTCTCGCCCACCTGCATCAGTCCCCACACAGAGAGAGAGCGTCCAGGATAAAACCCTGTAGAATAATAAAATCTGTTCTCATATCTTAGCAAACTGCTGCTAAATGATGATTTTCGGGTCAAAGGATTAATTGTGTAGTTGGTCGGAAGAAAATTAGTCATTCAATTTTGGTGGTCACGTAATTGGCTTAGTGCTGTATCATGGAAAGCAAATTAATATATGCTATCTATAATTTCACCAAATGTGAATCTTGGGGGATGGTATCTCAGGAGGTAGAGCTGGTGGTCTAGTGATCTAAAGGTTGCTGGTTGGATCCCAGGCTCCTCCTGCTAGCATGCTGTAGTGTCCTTGAGCAAGACACTTAACCCCTAATTGCTCCTGATGGCTGCGTCCGTCGGTGTTTGAACAATTGTAAGTCGCTTTGGATAAAAGCATCTGATCAATGACTAAATGTAAATGTAAATCTTGTCTGTGTTTCATATTATAAAATGAAATGACGTAGCCTGTTGTAGACAGTCATTTACATGATTTCCTTATTCCAAATCGATCGATATTAGTTAAGTAGAAAAATCACATTTATTTTAAACATTAAATACAATGTGTGTCTATAGTTAAAATGAACCAAGGTCTTCTCCACATTTATTTAATTATGTAAAAAACAAAAAAAACAAAAACAAAAAGACACTCGACCCTGATAAAACCCATATCACATACTGTGATGAGTCAATGTCACGATCTCTGAAATCAATTCCATTACCAATGATGTACCACTTAGTGATAAACATTTACCGGGAAAAGTCAATTGTTCTGTAGAGGAAATGAAAGACTGAATAAATTGAACTAATTGAGTTATTTTCCATTGAGCCGATTGGGGGAAAAGGTCGGACACCGCATGAGTCCGTCGAACGTGCTGAAGCGCTCGGGCGTCGGCTCTCGGTCGTTATTGAGGGGCGGGGTCAAGGGGGGCCGGGGTTCACCCCCGCGGGCCCAGTTCAGAGGCGGCCCCCGAGATGCCAGAAGGCGCAGGGGCAGCGGATGGATCATTGAAATATTTAGAGCAGATATCTGTTCTCCCTCCGCCCGAGCGGCTCTGAAATGGAGATGAGTTTGAGGCGCTGGTGGAGCTCCTGGGCGCTGGTGGAGCTCCTGGGCGCTGGTGGAGCTCCTGGGCGCTGGTGGAGCTCCAAGGCGCTGGTGGAGCTCCTGGGCGCTGGTGGAGCTCCTGGGCTCTGGCCGTCCTCTCTCTCTCCATTCACTTTGTGTAAAAGTTTCATGGACATTGATTTGTTTGGCGGGAGCCGCACGCCTCCCAGGCCTTATTTCCATGCTCTCTTCACATGGCGGGCAGAAGGTACGGGTTCCGTGTCGGCCCAGGGTGTTTACCACACGGTGGAGGTTCGAGGCCATTGAAGCTCGTTCATGTCGTTCTCAACGCGGGGGCCCGGGGACCACCCCAGGGGCCCCGTTTGAGGATCCAGGAGGTCCACGGCAAAATGATTAGTCGTTAACCATCCCTGTTATTTCATTTCCAAGATGTTGGCTCCGCTAGGCCGTGTCCAAAAATGACTGTTTGGATCCTTGTCTCACTGTTACCTCCCTAAATTGAGTATAGACACAAAATAAAAATATTGATCTCAGATTGGATCCCAGGGATAAAATCTTTTCAAAAGGGGTCGGTAGCATAACGCAGAACAAATGAGTAAGAAGAAGGTCGAGGATCCTCCCAAACGAGTGTTGTGGTTTCAACAAAAGACGGAAGCACAGCGTTCCCACAGTTTCCCGTTGGAGCCATCGGGCTCCGCCCTCTCCCCTCGTTCACACAACACCACGTCCGCGTGCGTCTCTGACTCCACCAGCGGATGCGGTCGATGGTGCAACTCTGTGGTGGCGCGTCCTGGCCCGGAGCAACGCGGGGGACCCCGCGGGGCGGGGGCGCTTCAAGTTTCGTCACCTGCGGCGAGTCCGGAAGTTTCGAGGAAACGCTTCTGAAATGTCACAGGAAAGTGGGTTCAGGAGGTTGTTTGAGAGGGACAACGCAGGTTCTTTGTTGCTTTGATAAAGAGCATTTAAAGGGATCGATCCAGTATTCGAAACCTTTCATCTTTTTGCGAGCAGGGTTTGCCGCAGAGTTCCACCGTTTGGTCGGTGAGGTAACCCTGCTTCGCTTTCCGGAGCAGAAATGAGATCCTTGTTCTATCAATGAAATTAATTTTGCGAAATGAATGAGACAATTAAGTGAGGCGCTCTCAAACAGTGACCTGCGTTCGTCTGACCAGCATTGGAGGGAGCTCTTAAGCTCACTAAAAATACTGAGCGCTACAGTTTCGGGCGCAGGTGCAAGATAAGACGTGCGCGCGGACAAACCTTTTTTTTTTTTTCTGACCACTTGCCAGTGGCTCTTTGTTTCAGGGAAAGAGATAAACATTCTGGATGTCTTGGCACCAAGCAAACAAAGGAGCTTTTACTGAGCGGTGGCCTGCACCGGCTGCAGAACTGCAGACACAGCAAAACACAAACAAAATGAGGCTTATACAGGAGACAGAATATAAAATGACCTCACAGTATAAGAATATATCTCAAAATATTGAATTTTCTATCACAGGTTCAACAGTCACAGTTGTCCAGTTGCCCCAGGCAAAACCAACTTTGGGCCCTTTTCAACCATCTTTTGCAGTCTGGTTGCCTTGTTGTCAGCTCGCCTGGTAGATCTCACCCTCAGTTTAAAAATCTAGCCATCGATCTATCTACGCATTGATCTCACTCATTGTGAATGGTTGAAATTTGGCAAACGTATTGTCAGTCTTGGCAACAAAAAGCATGGTTGCCAACTGGGCAACCACTTCTAGGAGTTAGTGGCGGTCCCTGACATTGACATTTTCTCACATTTTTTATATATTGACCGAAATATCATGTTTTCAAGTTTATTAAACAGCTTAATAACAATAATCACACAAATGTGTCATTTCCGATAATAACCAATAATTTTGAGATGTTGAATAACATAAAACCTTTACCGCAACAAATGAAGTGGGTTTTAACCCTCTTGTAGAATTTCTGTGGTTGAACCTGTCCAGGCAGATGGTTCTTTGTTAGAGGATGAACAACATGAAATCTGTAAATGCTGAACTCAGCAGTTTAAGCTTCAGGGTCCAGGTCCTGAGTGGGAGTGGGAGACCAGCGGCCTCATCACCACTGGAGACGCTGCCTCCTCCGCTGGAGAGCTGATGCATTCCCTCATCTGTTGCCAGCACAGCGCTCTGCCGCGTGCATGCGAGCGTGCCTGCACGTGCGCGCCTGCACGTGCACACCCTCACACGCCCGCCTGCAAGTGCACGCCCGTCCATGTGCTCTTTGCTGCCGGCTGCGCTCGGTGGTTGCAACCTGCCTTTCCAGCCGCTGCAACTGTGATTGCCGTCAGTGCGGCTGCCCTGACCTGTCTCAGCCTGTCAGCGGGAAGACAGGGAGGATGCTGGGAAGTCTGTGTGGGAGAGAGAGGGAAGGAGGAGAAGGAGGGAGAGAGAGAGAGAACGACTGACTCACTCTCACTCTATGACCCGATGTTCAGATGTTAATCTCCCTGTATGACTCCCTACTTGCCTGTTGGTATTTTTTCTGTGTGTGTGTGTGTGCGTGTGCGGGTGCTCACGTGTAACAATCCCATTCATTATGGCTTGGACCATGCAAAATTGAAAAATTGTACGATCACGACGATGACACAGAACTTCTGCTTATTAAGTTAAAACCCTGTGATAAAAAATCCAGCGGCGCTTCATCACATGAACCTATAGTAACATATGCAGTCAGACAAAACTTTATGTTCAAATATATGTTGGGAATTGGTTGTATTTTGGTAATATTGTGTAACATAATGCCATAATATATACTTTTTTATGACATTATTGTGTCACATTTTCAATATTGTTGTGTTGATCTACTATAGGCACTTCATTACTTAAGTACAAAAGCTGTTTTATATACAAATAAGACCCAATTGCAAGAGAAAACAGAAACTAAAAAAACAGATAATGCCCCAGAAATGGCAAAAAATAAATATTTAAGCAGATTATTTAAATATTATGCCAAATGTCCCACTGCAAGTCTATGACGATAACATACCCGTTACCCCAGATGCTCTTCCACGTCAGTGAGATTCCCTTGACGCTGTGAAGTGCAGCTTCACCGTGCAGGTGGCCACGTCCACGTGCACGTGGCTGAGTGTCGTGCGCGTTGTGAAAAACACGCCTTGTCTAAGGAACCTTTTGAAGGATATTCCCCAAAAACAGAGTAAACAGCTGTCTGTCTGACTGGGGGGGGGGGATGCAAAGAATGGTAATACTATGCTGTTATGGCAAACTCCCAAACTTACTCAATCATATTTAATGAATAATGTGGAGTTCAGTTGGGTATTGATAGGAAGACAAATCGAATGCAGTCTCAGATGCAGATCTGAGCCGAACTTAAAACCAGTGAAAAAGAAGCAGTCATCGATTAAAGGTGTGAATTTCAATAGAAATCATTTTTAATAAAAAAATAATGGTGTGTTTCTTTGCTACAAATCAAAATACACGTTTAGTTGTTTACGTTGCAGATGATTTCTGGTCGCCATAGAAACCTGATTTCCAAAATAACATAATCATAACAAACGGGCAGAAGTTCCGACCAGAAAATAGAATCACCGGATCATTGTGGAAATTTTTATATTTTTGGAAAGATTAAACAAAATATGATTTTATAGAATATTAAAGTGGCGATCCATCAAGTTCAAGTTTGCCTTCTTCTTCTGATCCACCTTTGCATTGTTGGCAGAAAAGGCGGCGGACCCCGCCACCAAGAACGGAAACAGCATGTAGAGGAGAACCTGCAGAACACAGCTGCATTCAAGTTATGAAGTTCCAAATAAATCAAAATATCAAATATCCTCATGGATTTCCACTTTAATGGGTTTATTTGCACCGTGTCAGATCTGGTCCCCGCTCGCTCCTTTGAGGGTTAAAGGAGCAATTATGCGACACCAGTCCTGATTTCCCGATAACGCTCGGCTGAAACCATTTAACGATTTTTCAGAACATTTTCAAGCTCCCCCCAGTGTTATCAGAGAGAGAGAGAGAGAGAGAGAGAGAGAGACGATGTCCTTTTCTTTGATCTGTTTTAAGCTCCTTTATCTGCAGGTTTATTCTGGGTCTAAAGAGGAGACACACACACGCGCTGACACAAACAGACATTCTGCTATTTCAAGATAATTACCAAGAAAAGCTTTTGCAAACCAGATGATTCCAGCTGTCCACACAGAAGTGTGTGTGTGTGTGTGTTTATTTAAATAAAGGACAGAAAGCACAATAACCTGGAGTCTGCCATCGAAAATGTTTTAGTTTCAGTTGAAATGAAGCGTCTCACAAACGTTGCTTCATGGTTCACAACATGTTGTGTTGTTGTGTATGGGGTGCCATTTACTCAGGTTTGTGTGTCTGTGTGCTTGTGAATGTGTGAGTGTGTGTGCGTGTGTGTGTGTGTGTGTGTGTGTTTGCATGTATGCTCTGTGTATTTAGGAGCTCCAGCTGATAAGCCGCTGATGGCCTTCAGCCAGGCTCCGCTGTGTTGTACATCAACGTGTGTGTGTGTGTGTGTGTGTGTGTGTGTGTGTGTGTGTGTGTGTGTGTGTGTGTGTGTGTGTGTGTGTGTGTGTGTGTGTGTGCGTGCTCTGGCGTTCAGAACCCAATTTTCTGCAGGTTTGGGAGGCAGATTAAAGCGGCAGCGCTGATGCAGATCCGGTTCCGTTGTCCCTGCAGCCAAACTCCTCGACATCACCGGTTTCACTATTCCCAACCGAAAATCGATCCAAACGTGCGTTCGATTTCCAACCTTGAAATCACAAGCAGGTTCGCGACCCTCCTCGTATTCTTTTGGGTGACGTTGTCCGAGGCGGTCGCGGAGGGTCCGCTGCACCGTGTCGCTCAACACCGCAGCCACAGCACCGCACCCGCCCACCTGGCACCAGGGCTGAAGGAACACAATTTGAATATCATTTGAGTATTACAAAAAAGAAAAAACAATGTCCACAGATGTGGTGATGAAAGTGGGAAACAAACCCGACCACCACCGACAAGAATATCCCAGTGCAGAGGTTCCCAACCACCGGCTCGCGGACCGTGCCGGGCAGTGGGGCATTTGCCACTGGACCACGAGAACACGGGCGGATCTTTCCTGGAGCGATCCACGTTCTGCTTCGCAGCAGTAGGAAACGGAGTAAATTAAACAGGTCTAAAGTTAGTCGATTTATTTAATGTATACATTTACAATTGATGTATTGTAGTAAGTGGTAAAACATATAAATATAGAACTTATGGGCCACCAGGGGGAAATATCATAAAGTGTTTTATATAGTGTTTTCTTATTAAGCAAGCCGCGGTGACGGTTAATATATTTATAGTTTTTAATAGTAATCGTTTTTAACATCTGATTGGTTGCTTCTCTAAGAAATTATTATTATTTTTTAATTATATATAAATTATTGGATGACTATTGATTTCTCTGTAGCTGCTGCTGAGTCTGTCAATTCTTATGTTAGACGACAATAATTTGTGTGTGTGTGTGTGTGTGTGTGTGTGTGTACTCTCTGAAATGAGCTCGGAGACAGAATGTCTTCACTGCCTTTGGCCTGAGCGGTGTGTGTGTGTGTGTGTGTGTTTATCTGCATGTTATCTGTGACAGATAGTTAGGAGCAGACAGAGTGACGCTCACTGTTAGCCTTGAGGCAGCTGAGAGAGACATGAGGGGGTGTGTGTGTGTGTGTGTGTGTGTGTGGGTGTGTGTGTGTGTGTGTGTGTGTGTGTGTGATGGAGGGAGAGGGTGGAGAGCCTCAAGTGTTTTTCACCCCTCTTACTTCATCCCTTATTCTTTTTGCTCTCAAATGACTTCTCCCTCACTTCTCCTTTCTTGCTTAGTTCAGTTTATTCAGCTTCATTGGTGTGAAAGTCAAAATGTTCTCTCCCTCGCTCCATCTCTCTCTCTCTTTCTCTATCCTTCACGTTCATGTTTTTCTCCAGTCGTTTTGTGTATTGCAGAGTGTGTGTGTGTGTGTGTGTGTGTGTGTGTGTTTAATAGGATATGATAGCTGGATTATGAGAACAGTGATAGAGGGATTAACAGGATGAGACACAGAAGAGGTGAAGAAGAGAGGAGGTGTGTGTGTGTGTGTGTGTGTGTGTGTGTGTGTGTGTGTGTGTGTGTGTGTGTGTGTGTGTGTGTGTGTGTGTGTGTGATAACGGGGCCATGTGACGCAGGTTAAATGAGGCTGGGAAGTAGAAACCCCCCTGTATCGCTCTTTCTTTTTCGCTCTCTCTCTCTCTTTAACTGTTTATTGTTTCTCTCCAGTCTTCTCCAAAGGTCACCGCCCAGATATTCATATACGTAGATGGATAGATATATGATATATAGATAGACACATTTTAGATGGATGGATATATAGATATGATAGATGGATGGATAGATTAATAGTTATACATATAGATATATATATATATAATAGATAGATGCAGATAGATATATACACATATAGATAGATAGATCTGATAGATATACATATAGATAGATAGATGTAGAGATAGATGGATGGATGATGGATGGATAATATATATATAGGTAGATATACATATGGATGGATAGATATAGAGACGATGGGTAGGTATATGGTATATAGATAGATATATTAGGGATGGATGGATATATGGATAGATAGATAGGTAGATATATACAGTAGATATAATAGATAGATATACAAATAGATGCATGGATTATAGATAGATAGATAGATAGATATACATATAGAAGGATAGATATGCATATAAACAGATATATATGGTAGATACATACATATAGATAGGTAGACAGACAGATAGATAGATATACCTATAGATAGATAGATAGGTGGGCCACAGTATATAAAGATATTTAGTTGAAATATGGAACATTTTCCTCTTTATCACATTTATATATTTTCCTGCAACCTTATTTCTCCCAAACATTGTTTTTAAGGTATTATATATTTTTACCATTTACCCTCTCCCTCCTCCAGCTCTGTGTGTTTTTATCGCACGCTCCAGTGGAGAGGCTCCGCGTTCAGCCGCTGCAGATTGATAACTTCTCATAACTTCTCTTATCGTTTTTACCCATATTCACCCTGAATGTGATCCAGGGTTGGTGCATGAACTTCCATATCCTGGCTCTTCAAATCTTAATGTTGCATTTCATCTTCCAAGACGAAATTCTATCATTTCTAATCCAGCTGAATCTGAAAAAAACTATCTCTATTAGGTCTCTCTCTCTCTCTCTCTCTCCCTCTCTCTTTCAATCTCTCTCTCATCTCTCTCTCTCTCTCTTTCTCTCTCTCTCTCGCTCTCTCTCTCTCTCTCATATCTCCCTCTCTCTCTTTCTCTCTCTCTCTCATCTCTCTCTCTCTCTCCCGCTCAGCCATTAATTAGAGCGACAGAGCTGAGGGTCGTTAATCAGACCATGAAGTGCCGCAAAGTGAAAATCTCCTTCTTCTCTTCTCCTGGGCTCTCATCCATCCATCCTGCCGTCATTCAGTCCCTCGTTCTTTTCTGGCAGTAACAGAGGGTCTGTCTTATTATTTATCTATTCTTTCGGTCGCTCTGTCCCGTGTGATGGAGCGAGGCTGGATGCCGTGTGGCTGAGAGTGATAAAGAAATGTAAAATACGTCGCTCCGTCAAAATCTCATTTATTAAAACAATTCTGAAGCTATTTCACTAAACTAAAACAAACTGAAATATGATTTAGAGGGACTCAAACAAAATTAAATAAAACATGATTTTTTTTTCTCTGATTTCTTTAAATCATGCACACCACATTGACATGTTCTGTCAAGAATTAAGTACAATTTTATCGTATAAATACCCAATACATACAAATTGAAATTATTTACTATGCCTCGTGCAATCTTCCAGGAGGGCAGAATTATTTATTATTTTATGCTGTAAAAGTGGAAACTGTCAAAGTATTTTGGAACCTGCACAGACCGTCAGACGTTAAAAAAATGAAGTTTTCATCAAATAGTAAGTTGATAGTTCCACGTTGAGTTGTTGTGCAGGATGCAGTGCAGTGTTTATTTACCTTCAAAGAAGGCTGCAGGAATCCATTTCTCACCTGATTTTACAGTTTAATTAACAGTTTAATTCTGATAATATCCACACAGCACAGTGGTCCTGCTCTTGGAATACCTTTGGCTGAATATGAAATATTGTAATATTGAGTAAAAATACACAGAATATTTTACTTTGGTAGACTGAGATCTGACCGAAGGGATGTGACAGTAAGTGGAGAAACTAAACTATAATGTCGACTAAAACCCCTCAGCACAGGATGCATGGTAAATATTTCAGTTCATCATAAAACATCATCTACTTTTTATTTACATTGTTTAGGCTTTTCTCAAGCCACACACTGTACAGCAACACTGTAGGAACTGTAATGACATACTACATAAGTACATGAATTATACCCTATACATATACACATACCAATACTCAATACCAATATCCTTTGCTTTGAATTACATTTTGTATATTCTGTATATTTTCATAAATTTGACTTTCTCTTTTGTATGTTTTTCCTGTGTGTATATTGTATATTTGGCCATTTCTATTTGATTCAATTTTTTTATTCAACTTTTTATTCCATATTGTTATTGTTCGGATTTTTATTTTCCATGGAATGACGCTCGTGCGTCACCAACACGGCAACGCTCAAAAACAAATGGAACGAGATGAGATTTTGAACGAGGCGCTTTATGACGTCATCGTATTGTTTACTATAAATTTGCAGGTTCTGATTCTGAATGCACATTGGACCGTGTCCAGTGTGTGGTGTAGACTCTGTAGTGGTAAGATATTACCAACTATACATTTATGTGTATATTTATGTACTTTGTTACCTGGTAGATCTCTGTGGATCTGGTACATTGATATTTTATCTCTTTGGTAGATTTGACTAAAGACTGTTTTTGTAAATTAAGTTATTGTATTGCGATATAACCAATATAATAATAAATTCCCTCATCTTTGTTTACGTGCAGAACTGCTTTTTAAAAATTTTACGACACGGTGCATTACGTCACTTGCGCACGCATGGCAGCGAGTGTAAACAAACATGGCGGAACGCTGCGCTTCGGGTAATGACTCATTGGATGTCCACGTCATTTGTCCGTCTGTTACCGTGGAGGAGGTGAATTAAAGTTTACATCTTCAACTTTGCAAATAGGTCAGTTTTGATCTACAGTATACAGTATACGTATGTCGTCTACAGTTTTGCCTCCTGTGAATTTGAGAGCCCCGACAAGCGCAGAGGCTTTACCATGTCTTCCTCTTTTAATATAAACTATTTACTAATTGAATAAACAGAAAACGGAGGAGGAGACATTAATACCGTGGAATACTGTATACCGTGATATTTTGGTAGATACCGTACAGTACTGTGACATTTCAAAGCGTTGCATCCCTGGTGAGCGTGTGTGTGTCGGCTTGGACCTGGAACTTCCACACGGAGTGATTTCCTTCCACAGAGACGGCTTGAGGCAGGACCCTGTGGACAACAGGAAGTAGACAGGGACCTGACAGGAAGTAGACAGGGACCTGACAGGAAGTAGACACATTGTCATTTTTTAGGATAAAGTCAAAACACACAACAAGCGCATCGACTTGTTGTAGTAATTCTGCGTGTCACCGGGACTTGCAAAACTTGCATCACCGAATTATCCGGGAACGATCGAGATTCTCAAAACACCGTTCTTCAGGGATATTTAAACTGAACGCCAGAAGAGAATCCCGCAGAACTAATTCCACAATGTTTGTAACTTTTGCTGCATTTTGCAGAATCCGGGAAACTGTAATACATACCTACAATTTTGAAAGAATAATAATAATAATAATGATAATAAATATTATTATTATTATTTATTATCATTATGTATTTTTTACTTTTAGTTGTATTTTATTATTATTATTATTATTCAAATTTTTTCAGACTTTTTTTTTCATGCTAATTGTCCGTAGAGAATCGCACCAATCCTCACCATGTCAAACTCCTTGTGCATGAAAATGCACTTGTTGGAAGAAACTGATTATGATTGTGATAACTGCTGCCTCCGTGCCGGGGCCTTGAAAGTTGGTGGAGTTTGTGTTTCCATGGTCGGAGCTGTCTGTCCTACAGCAGCGATGAGAGGGAGAGTAAAGCGTACGGAGGAAGGAGAGAAGCGAAGGAATCGAGGACGGTTATCCGTGTGGTTAATTAGAGTCGAGCGCTCCAGTGGAAATCGATGCGTTTCATTAAACTCCAGCTTGTGATTGACTCCTCTGGTCCCTCGCAGAAAGAGACGCTCGGGTGGATTCATGTTCCCGGACGCTGCCGCCAGGTCGGGTCACGCTCAGACCCCACGCATCCAGTCGTAAATCAGGGCAACGATCCCATTTCCAAAAAAGTTTGGAACAGATTGATTTGCAGATCAATTCCTGTGTGTGTGTGTGTGTGTGTGTGTGTGTGTGTGTGTGTG
>NC_137190.1:3375769-3408269 GCF_960531495.2 Zeus faber | reverse complement strand
CGGCAGTTGTTGGTTAAAAACAATAATACAAATCTGAACAAAAACAATAGGGTTCCAGCCAGGGACGGAACGATACACGATTTTATCTTTTATCGCGATTAAAAGCACTCAAGACAATTTTATCGTGGTGAATTCACAAAGTCCATGGAACGTTCGATTGAGCAGGTCGTCAGGAGGATTTCCAGCGAGCGATTGGGCGAGGTCATGAGGTTTCCGTCATGCGACTGGCACACGATGGTCACGTCATTAACACATACGCTCGCTCCTGAAGAAGAAGAATTGATAAAAGAAAATAAGAATAATTTGCCACCGTGGCCGAAGGCTCGGCTTGCCCATTGTATCACCCACAAAAAAATGTGAAATCCGGCGTGTGGGAAATCTTGGGAGGAGAAGGAACGTCAGGGAGATGAGGTGCCCGCCTGCGGAACCTGCTGGAGGACGCTGTTCACCTCAGATTCAAACACCCATCTCCGTGACAACCATCCAGCTGTGTTCGCCCAACTCCAGGTTAAATGAACTGACTGTAAGTTACTTTATGTGACTTAACATTCATGTAGCAAGTGACTAATGTTGACGTTAATCAGAATGTTTGTCACGTTATGATACTGCGTGTAGTTTACCCTTTGGTCACAGGTGAGTCTTCTTCATCTTTTACCTCTGGTTGGACGTAGGGTTATAACGTTGCGGTCCCTCTCGTCCCAGCTCACGAAAGATAAATCACACCGTTTTTTTTACACCAATTTACACCATTTTTACAGAAAATTCATGTTCTAATTTCATGTAGCCCATTAAAAGTGACCAATAAAATGATAACGTTGAATAATAAAAGCAATAGCTATTGGATCATTTCATGCATCATATTGACATTATAGTTTTATTTTCCTTCCCGACTGCGTGTCCAGCAGCACCCAAAGAGAACACTGCGCAACCAACAATAAAAGGGACTCAAAAACAGTGTATATGCATCAACCTCAAAGAAGGCAAAATATCTTAATCAAGTATAAGCATATTTCATATCAAAAGATATGATGCCATTTCAAATAGTTGAAAAGCCTGGCTTTTCAAAGCTGATGAAAAAAGCTGTTCCTCTGTACAAGGTGCCGACGTGGCAGTTCTTTTCCAGAACAGAGATGCCACGAATGTACCAGAGATGAAAGATGGCATGACCAGAAGGTTGGCACAGGGCTCTTGGTACGCTGCCACCGCTGCCCTGTGGACCAGCAGCGGAGGTGGGGGTGGAGCATGCATAAGCGTCACCATGCATTGTCTAAGCAGCAGTTTAGAGGCCGTGCCCCTCCCAAAAAGACAACACCGCTGATAACATCATTGAGATAGCTGAGAACAAGAGTGGAGAATCAAGAAAGAGCAATTTGTGGGCATGACTACGGATATTGCCGCAAATATGCAAAAGGATCTTGAGAAGTTCCCTGACCTGTGGCTTGGGTGATTTGGCCCTAATTGAAACCTGCCCTCCACCTCGTCCAGGGACTCTCAAGGAGCTGGAAGAGGGAGATGGAGTTGAAGGCTAAGCAAACAGCTCTGGAGCTCCCGCTGAAGTCATTGATCCATGATGCGGTTACTCGGTGGGGATCGACATATCAGATGCTGGAACAGTTCCTTAGTCAACAACAGGCAATCAGTACAGTGGTGGGAGACAGAGGGGCGTGGCACCGGATGCCAAAGGACTCTGACATCACCGTCATGGAGCAAGTGTGTGAGCCCCCTGGCCATCTTGGCCAGTTCACAGATGCACTTGCCTCTTTGCTATCGAGCCAGTCCTGGAGCACATCAAAACGGAGGTCCTGGGGCAGACCAATGAAGAGCCGCCACTGGTCATAGAGATGAGGAGGATGACGAGGGAGGCCCTGCAACTGGCACCTGTGAAAGTGAGATAGGAACGTCAACCTACAGAGCCAGTCCCAATTGTGTTTCGGGAGTTTGTGTCTTGAATTCCCTCTGTTGAAGTCCCCGAGGACGATAACTAGGGAGTCCGGGTGCTTTCTCTCCCCATCCACATCTGATCCGCCAGCAGCCACTGCGCGTCGGTTTGTGGTGGAATGTAAACACCGCCAGAATAAAGGATGTGAACTCACAGGGGGAATGAAAGGGTTTAACATGTCAAGGGTGAAAGATTCCAGATTCCAGCGCAGTGCACACCGCGTCCTACGTGAAAGCCCCTTCAGAGTCATGCCCTGCACACATACACCATGTAGGATAATGACATCACAAAGGACGCTGCTCCACCACTTCCGGTCCCTTCTCTCAGCTTCTTCCAGTTCCGTCCTTCAGAAATGTTTTTTTACTGACTTCTCCTACCGATGTAAATCAAACTTGGACCACAGCATGTGTGGACTGCCCCAAATCGTATTCATTTGTGTCCATGGGTTTGACGGTTTCCAGGCACTTCAGTCAGTGGAGTGGTGGGAGAATAATAGCAAAAACAATACCTTCGGGTGGGAGCCCTAATAAACCTTGAAAAAAACAGAAAACTGTAAAAATAAACCTAAAAAAAACTTCAAACACTACAAATTATCAATAAAAGATGACCTAATAAACAATAGGAAATAAAAATAACAAAGGGATTAACCGTAAACAAAATTATACCTCGAAAATGCTGAAACCTCAAATTAATGAGTAAAATTACGCTCTGTATTAACAATTCATCCATTCATTTAATCTAGTTTCCACCATGAAGCTCCATCCAGGGGGTTGCGGGGTTGGGTCTTGGCCCTGGGGCCGGTGGGTCGCCGCGCAGCTGTGGTCGCCTGCCCTGTGGCCGTGCGTGTTGGGGCTCGTGTGTCCTGCTGCGTCCTGTGACGGGGGTGGCCCATCGTGCCGGGGCTCGTTGGACGCTCTGTCTGGTCCTGGGGCCCTGGCGAGGACCTGGTCAGGGGCCTGGTCACTGCCCCCCTGCGTTGATCTGGACGTGCTACGCCTGTCTCTCCCAGTGCAAGAATTCAAATTTAGTGCATAAACCACACAATAGGCCTCGGGTGCACGGGAGGGTGGGGTGCGAGCCATGTGGGTGGGGATGTGGCTGGCGGCTGCCATCTTGCCCGTCACGCTCCTGCCCCGATGTGCTTCTCCGTCCTGTAACTTTAATACCACTCATATGAGCCTTCGACACATAAATCTTACTCCGAACAACACTCCACCAAACCAGGCTCTGCGTGGCAGGAGTGGTGCGAGTGATTCGGTTTCGACTTGCTTAGAGGACCCGCACCCCCATGCCCCCCAATTTTAACTGCACTTACCAACAGCACTGGGGTTTCTGGCGTGGCGGGGTGCAGGTGGGTGGGTGGGGAGGTGCGGTTGGCCGGAGGGGGGGGGGTGTTGACCGGGTTGGTTCGGGTCCTGGCGGCTTGCACCGGCTGCTGACATTGGAGTGTCCTGCACCGAGAACACCCAGCTACGTTGGTGGGGGCATCCAGCCAGTTGCAGTATGGCCGGCTGTGCCTTTATGCGGGGCGCTGGTGGGCACGGGGGCCCCGCCGGCTTGTCGGCGGGGCCCCCGTGCCCCGTGCCCCCGTTCTGGTGGGGTGCCGATCAGTGCCGGTCAGTGTCGGACCAAGGAGTTGAACTCCAGTAGCAGGCTAACTCTGTCCTCGAAGCAATGGAACAAATACTCTGTGATGTATTCCCAGCATGCTGAGCACATGTAAAACATTTAAATAAAGTTGTATTATTTCCTTATATTAGATATTATTATGTAGGAATTGTTATTATTGTAGTTTATAATTATTGTTTTATTTTTTTAAATTTTAATTTAATGTTATTTGAATGTATTCAATTAGGGATGGATTAGAGAGCTGTGATCTATATCAGAGCTCTAATCAGAGCTATTGGTGAGGTTTGCAATCTCATCTCCAATCGAAACATTTCTAGCTTTAAAAGAAACTCTGATTTCTATCTGGTCCAGTGTTTAGTTAAAGGGGCTGCAGTTAAGCGTAAGTTTGGGAACCCTCAGCACACACACACACACACACACACACACACACACACACACACACACACACACACACACACACACACACACACACACACACAGCACAGGATCAATGGAGAGACATTAAATAATCAATGCTCTTTGTTATAATTGACTGATCTGATTTTGACAGTTTGTTTCTCAGTGGTTGTTTGTTCAGTACAGGTGTGTGTGTGTGCGTGTGCGCGTGCGCGTGCGTGCGTGAAACGCACCAGCTTTAACCCTAACCCTGCTGGCCTACTACACCAAAACACAGACACAGAGGAGGATTATGGGAGAGAAAATGAAAGGAGGGAAGAGAGCGACTCCAACGGGAAGAGGAGAGCGGGAGAAATGGAATCGAAAAGAAAGGAAAGTGGAAAGGGAAGGAAATGAACCTTCAGGAAGGTAACACTGAGGAGATGTGACAGGAGGATGGAGGGAGCAGCGGGCAGACGAGGGGAGAGGCAACGAACACAACGCGGGAGAGGGGGAAGGAGGATGAGGGGGATGGAAGGCTGAGGGAAGGAGGAAGAGGATAAGATGAGAGGGGAGGATGAAAGAGCAGCGGGGGAGAGGAGTGGAGGGAAGAAAGGGAAGAAGAGGGTGGTGATGGAGCGAAGAGGAGAGGTGGGGAGATGGGAGGTGCAGAGAAGAAGAGCGGATGAAAGAGGGGAGGAGGGGGTGAGAGGAAAGGAGGAGGGAAGGGGCGGTGGGGAGAAGAGAGGGGGAGAGGGGAGCGGGAAAGGGGGAGGAGGAAAGACCAGAGGAGAGGAGGAGTAGAGGGAGGAGAGGAAAGAAGAAAAGAGGAGGGGGTGAAAGAGAGGCAGAGAGCAGAAAAGAAGAGAGGGGAGGAGGAGGAGGAGGAGCCGATGCGTGTATGTGATGGTTTTGCTCCTCAGCAGAGCATGAGACCTACGTCGGGGAGGCAACATTAACCTCCAGGAAGTAGACGCAGCCGCTCGTACCAGCCTTTCAAAGTGGATCGTTAGAAAGCTGTGAAGGGATCTGAGGACGACACTGAAGCCTCGTTAATTAGAAACCTTGCGTGAAGCCATGATCTGCAGCCGGTTGATGTGGAGGCAACGCTGTCGAATTATTCCAGGAAAATCCCCAGTGGGAAATTGCAGTTTTACAGCAGCACACATCAGAAGTATAGGCAATAATCGTGGGAAATAATAATAAATAGTATAATAGTACAAAGGAAATATAGAAAAAAAGGTAATGTACAATAAATTAAAACAATGTGCAACATGTTTTTCACAAAAATGTGAAAAAATCATGATAATAATAACAATAATGACAATAAAAATAGCCTTACGTACACTAAACAGTCTGTCTGTCTGTGTGTGTGTGTGTGTGTGTGTGTGTGTGTGTGTGTGTGTGTGTGTGTGTGTGTGTGTGTGTGTGTGTGTGTGTGTGTGTGTATGTGCACCTGCTTGTGTGTGTGCATGTGTATTAATGAAACCCTTGTTAAAGTTTAATATCTCTGTTCCACCGTTGTCAAGGAGATTTACCATGAGCCCTCTGGGAAATGTCTGCCCCGCTGCACCCGGGACGGAGACCCAGCGCACACACACACACACACACACACACACACACACACACACACACACACACAGACATGCATCTCTTTTTTCCAATCTATATTTTATTACTGCAAGTGAGTTAATCAACATTGTGTGTGTGTGTGTGTGTGTGTGTGTGTCCACTCCAGCAGCAGGTCAAGCTCATCTCTTTATCCCCACAGCCATGTTCCAGTCTGATCTTATCAAAGAACCGTCCTAAAAATCGGTCTAAATGCAGAATTCTCCTCACGTCAGAATGTTGGGGAAGCTCTGACGTCAATACCGGTAAAATAATTACCCTGAAATCAAAAAATTGAAAACACAATTTATAAATTATGTTATTTCAACCTAAAGTAGGACTTTATATACAGCACATACTAATTGAGTTTAATAACAGAAGCAAACAAATGCTCAAATCATGTTTTAATATTCTTATCCTCGTGTTTTTTTTATTTTAAAGCTTTTGCATATTGTATGATACTTCCATACTTTTATTATTCTTATAGAAAGTTTGAGCATCCCATCCTAGCAAGAGACTCATTATTATGAATTATGTGATCATTTATTATTAGTAGTAGTATTAATAAAATTGATATTATTATTATTAGTAGTATAAGTAGTAGTAATAATGTTGATATTATTATTATTATTATTATTATTATTAATAATAATAATAATAATAATAATAATAATAATAGTATTTATTATTAATAGTAATAATAATACTGTTATAGTCATTAATTATTATTACTATTTGTATTATTGTTATCAGTTGTAGTAGTAGTAGTAGAAGTAGTAATAAATAAATAAATAAATAATAGTAATATTATAAAAGTTACTCCATGAAGATAGTCTAATGGTGTATTTCATAGGAATCCTGTGCTTAATGATGCTCCTACTGTCGGACATAGGAGAAGAGAAATAAAACATAGAGAATGAAACTCCGTCCAAATCGCGTTCAGAGGAACAGAGTTTCAAGCGACTTCCTCCTCCGCTTTTGTTTTCTGGATGTTTTTTTAATGAATGCCTCCTCCTGTGATACACAAATTGGAGACAGTGGATCACAGCTTAATGGCCTGTCAGTGTGCACACACACACGCACGCACGCACGCACGCACGCACACACACACACACACACACACACACACACACACACACACACACACACACACACACCATAACAAATATACGGCCAAATGTTCATGCACAAATTGGGAGATAGACTTGCAACTACTTCCCTACACACACACACACACACACACACACACACACACACCGTACATTACACCTTAATGACATGTCGCAGTCCTACATACTTGCCCTCGATTACAGTGTCTGCCACCCGACATGAATAATAGAGGATAATGTTGTGCTCTGCCTCCCTCACTCTCATCGCACTTCAATGAATAAAACATAAAAAATATAAATAAATATATAACTCCCTCTCTCTCTCTCTCTCTCTCTCTCTCTCTCTCTCTCTCTCCCTCTCTCTCTCTCTCTCTCTCTCTCCAACCCGCAGGTTCGGCGACGAGGGGATGAGATGAGGAGAGGCTGATCTGGCCGAGAGAGAGACTGAAGTCACAGAGAGAAGAGGAAGAGGAGGAAGAGGCGTCCCTGTGGTTTTTCCTCCCCCACAAGAGAAGAAGAAGAGGAGAAGAAGAAGAAGGGGAGTGGAGAGGTGGAGAGGAGGAGAGGATTTAAATATATACAGTAATTTAACAAAAAAAAAAAAAAGCGAAGGAGTGGAGGAGAGGGAGAGGTGGAAGGTTAGAGCGAGGAGGGCTTTGCAGTGGGAGGCTCTTTGAGGAGGAGGAGAATTAGAGGGAGGGGAGAGGAGCGGAGAGATAGATGGCTTAGAGGAGGAGAGGAGGAGGAGGAGGAGGAGCGGGGATAAACGGAGAGAGGGTCGTGAGCGAGGCCATCTGACCAACCGTTGAGACAGGCGAGACGGGAAGAGGAAGAGAGAGTTAAGAACCAGATTTAGAGGAGGGAGAGATAATAAAAAACCCTCTGATAAGAAGAGCTAGAGAGAGAGAGGGACGGAGGTAGAGGGGCGGAGGTAGAGGGGCGGAGGTCAGGAGTTAGAGGAGGCTCCTCAAAGAAACCTGGTGAAGAGGTGGAAGAGGAGAGGACGGGCGGAGGGAAGACGCAGCGCGGTGCTGAGGCTGCGGCTGGGCGCTGGGGTGAGGGAGGATAAACCCGGAGGGTCTGGATGGTTGCCACGGCGACGGCCAGCCGGTCCCGCCCCGTCCAAAGATGGCCTCCAACTTCAACGACATCGTCAAGCAGGGATACGTCCGCATGCGGAGCCGCAAGCTCGGGGTGAGCTCTGTCTGTCTGTGTGTCTGTCTGTGTGGGCGTGGTCGTAAATGACACTTACTTACAGTAAGTTCTGACTACTAACAAAGTTTTTTGTTACCGTCTTCAACTTGATACTCCACTACTTCTTTACTTTTTTCTCTGTTACATTTGAAATACAAACTCAAATTGCTCATCAATGATTCATTTGGTCGATATCCTCGTCAAATACTGTCATCATTGTACATTTTTGTCAATTACTATATTTAGACATGACTATGACGCCTCCTGTCTTATTGTACCTTTACCTTTCAATGATTTAAGTACATTTCAGACCAAGTACTTATTTACTGTAACCTGGTAGAAATGTCAACATGGTACTTGAGTCTTGAGGTTTCAGGGTCCGACTTCATTTTTCCTGCAGCTGCACGAGCGAGTCCATCCAATGCTGCGAGTCCGATTCAGGATGACGCCGGCATTGGAATTCTTCTGTGTGTGTGTGTGTGTGTGTGTGTGTGTGTATGTGTGCGTGTGCGTGTGCGTGTGTGTGTGTGTGTGTGTGCGTGCGTTAACATCAGGATGGGCGGGAACACAGATCAATTTTTGTCGGGCTCCCCTTCCCGACCCGCTTCAAAGAAGCGTCTCCGCCGACGCTGTTCCCAGAACAAAATGAATGTCCGTGCGGAGCCCTCTGTGCAGGCTCTGCACGGTCCTCATCTCGTTAAAGTGGTAATCCGCGAGATCATATTGTTGGGAAAAAAAAACAAAAAAAACACGTTTATTTCGCTGCCACTTCATAACAAACGCTCAAGGTATTTGTGTTCTCCACGTCCTGAATTTGCCGTTTCCTTTGTTGGTGGCGGGGTCCGCCTTTCCCGGTAAGAATGCAAGGACTGGGAGACGCTGAATCTGATGAAGCTGGTTGTGGTGGTGTGGTGTACGGGACAATTGTGGGACTTGTCTAGTAATCCCCACTCGGTCCTGTTTGAGGTAAAGTATTTGTTAATATTTTAAACCTTATTGAAACATCGTCTGTGGGGACTAGAGCCAAACCGGCGTTTTCTACGACAGCTTTAATATTCAGATGGTTTAAGCCGTGCTCTAACCCTTGAACCGCACGGAGCCTTTGATAAATCACGATGAAGGTTCTAATTGAAAACGAGGTGCTCAGGGTGCAGTCAGACGTATTTAAATTGTACCAAAATAAAATGACTTGCATCTCATGAAATGTTACCGTGAGTTTATTTCTCAGCCGGCGGGAAGTCGAATTGGATGGACTGCAATGTGCACGGCGGAAATGAAAATTGTCCGACATGGCTTGCCGTCAAAGCGCTTTCACATTTTGCAGAACTGCAAATGAAACTCACTGCAGCAGATAATCAACAGATGCAACAATGACTTTTTGTGCAATATAAATTTAACCGCTTTGGATGAGGACATTAAGCTTTAGTGACGGCTGCAGCGTTATCGATGGTTGAGTGCTGGAACGGCAGCAGCCAGGTCATGCAACATAACATTTTAATAAGCTCCGGGTGTGAAAAACCAAAGCTCATGTTTGCTTTAACAGAGGCTTTTTGACGACTGTCGCTGTGGATGTGGAAACCTCACAACGTCCTGGGTGAGAGGTCCTGGGTGAGAGGTCCTGGGTGAGAGGTCCTGGGTGAGAGGTCCTGGATCATCTCTCCAGGGTGTCATACCACACAGTCCAGGCTCATGAAGCCATCGCTCTACCTCTACTTTACCTCTACCTCTACTGTACTTTACTGTACTCAATCTCTTCTACCTGCGCCATCTGTGTGTGGATGTGTGATGATTGGGTCATAATTGTGAACTGGGCTTTATCACATGCGCTCTCAGCATCTCCATGGAAACATCAACCAGGAAACTAAAATGATGAAGTGATGACGATGGAGACCTTTAGAGCTTATAGAGCTTATTGTGCGTAATCACCAGGTGTCATGACATTTCACTGCATATATGTATGACCGTATGTATATGTATGTGACAAATAATCTCTTGAACTTGAACTTGAACTTGAACATCTGAGCTCCTGAACCCAGCGTAGGATCCAGTATTCATTACATCACAGAGCGTCCGGCACGGTGTGGGCGTGGTCCAGCGTGGTGTGGGTGTGGCCCAGCACAGTGTGGGCGTGGTCCAGTGCGGTGTGGGCGTGGTTCAGTGCGGTGTGGGTGTGGCCCCGCACGGTGTGGGCGTGGTCCAGCGCGGTGTGGGCGTGGTCCAGCGCGGTGTAGGCGTGGTCCAGCACCGTTTGGAGTCACCCAGACTGTGCTGGTAGATTCCCCCTCACGACCCCTGAAAAAAATTAAAAATAACAAATAAAAAAAATATTTATAATATATATAAAATACAAAATATAAAATACAAAATATAAAATAGGGCTTTCATCTACGTCGGGGTCTGGGGGGGGTTCTCTCAGACTGATCCTTGTTTCTCCATGTTTAGTTTTTTTTTGGAGCGTGGCTCAACCCCGCCCCACAGCCGAGCCAGAGCGTCCCAGTTGCTCCTGATCGGCTTTTAGCTCAGATCAATCAGGTTCGCTTTGTTGATTACCCAGCGCACCCCCCCCCCCACCTCTTTATTGATGACTGGTTGACCTGGTTCTTTCCTTCAGGCCTGGTTCTAGACTGCTCGATGGGGGGGGGGTCACCAATATAACGTATCCCAGTTCACAACCACCACCACCACCACCACAGGCACCACCACCACCATCACAGGCACCACCACCACTGCCACAGACACAACCACCACCATCACAGGCACCACCACCCACCTCCTTCCTTTTCTTTTTAAATACCATCCGTTGCCCCCCCCCCCCCCGTCTCTCTCGCTTTTCTTCCTGGAAACCTTTGTTTTCACACGTTTGGCATTTTTGCCTCATTATATCTCTCTCTCTCTCTCTTTCTCTCTCTCTTTCTCTCTCTCTCTTTCTTCATCCCTCCTCTCATCCCATCTGAATCAAAATGACCCCTGTGCCGTCTGTGGGACGTTATAATGAATTGTGAATCGCGGAGATGACTTGGGAGAGAGAGGGAGAGAGAGATGTTTAATACACCCCTCCAATCTGTATCTCTCTCTCTCCCTCCATCTCCCACTCCCTCTCTCTCCCTCTATCAATCTCTCCCTCTTTCCCCATCACTTCTCTCTCTCTCTCTCTCACTCCCTTGCGGTCTCTCTCTCCCTCTCTCTCTCTCTCACTCCCTTGCGGTCTCTCTCTCCCTCTCTCTCCCTCTCTCCCTCCCTCTCTCTCTTTGTCCCTCCCCCCTTCTCCCTCTCTATCTCCCTCTCTCTCTCTCTCTCTCGCTCTCTCTCTCTCTCTCTCTCTCTCTCTCTCTCTCGCTCTCTCTCTCTCGCTCTCCCTCTCTCTCTCTCTCTCTCTCGCTCTCTCTCTCTCTCTCTCTCTCTCTCTCTCTCTCGCTCTCTCTCGCTCTCTCTCTCTCCCTCTCTCGCTCTCTCTCTCTCTCTCTCGCTCTCTCTCTCTCTCTCTCTCTCTCTCTCGCTCTCTCTCTCTCTCTCTCTCTCTCTCTCGCTCTCTCTCTCTCCCTCTCTCGCTCCCTCTCTCTCTCTCTCTCTCTCTCCCGGGGGCAGCAGTGACATTGGGCAGCTGATGCCCCCTCAGGGCTCTGGGGGAAAGACCAAAGTCAGGCTTGGTTCATCTCGGCCGCGTCGATCCTCTTCCTTATTTCCTTTAATTCCTCTGTTTTTTTGGCAGCGCCTCCTTCCTCTGCATAATGGACGTTCTCTCCTGATGAAGGCTCAGCACAATCAATTAGGTCACAGTAGAGCAGGTATTAACATCCACTGCCCCCTGGAGGCGGGAGGCAGCATGGACCTTTAAGACTGAGTTTATTGGACAGATTCATAAATGACAGATGTAAAGGAATATGGAAATTTAACAAGTGACCACCAACACAGACAGACAGAGTATAGAACGTGCTGCTCAGACCATCATGTTAAAATCAGCTTCAAATTCTGTGTGAACACCAAATTAGTTGTCAGTGTGGCAATAAAATAAAATTTATAAAAATAATTAATTATATAAAAATAATAATAATAATAATAATAGTAATAAAAATGATGATACTCCTGTTATCTCTGCTCCATATTGAAGTTGCCTTCACGTACCAGAAGTTAAAGTTTTACCCAACGACCATGACAGAAATCGGACCATGAAAATCGGTTGCAGAGACGCTCGTTAAACGGTCATAATGAACATGAACGGGAACAATTTTTGAAGAATTTTCCGCCTCGTCGAAGGAAATGAAAAAATGTGGTCGTCCGTCCGCGCAGCTTCAGCTTCATCACGGCGATGAAGGCTCGCCGCCAAAATGTGTTTTCTGGGTATGAGAGTGAAAATGCAGCTGGAGAGATGGGGGCCACGTCTCAGAACAGATGGGGGCCACACGGAGCATGGAGCCGCCCTGGCAGGACGCGGCAGCATCTCCCCGGTAAAACTGGGTGTGAGTGTTTTGGGGGGACAGGGACGTCGTCACATGCATGTGGGGACCAACAGGGCTTGAAATGAACTCGCGCCGAGCCGACGCCCACACGGAGATGTCGCCCGCGGTGGGGAACAGGGGCTGGGGTCCGTGATGAGAGTTGTTCTCGTGCGTCGCTTTTGTTTGAAAAATGTTTTTGCTGTTTTAAAAAGATCCTGAATCATCTGAGCCGACAGTCGGGGTGCTCCCCTGCTCCCCTGCTCCCCCACCACCCACCACCCATCACCCACCACCCATCACCCACCACCCACCACCCATCACCCACCACCCACCACCCATCACCCACCACCCACCACCCATCACCCACCACCCATCACCCACCAATATCACCCATCACCCACCACCCACCGTCCACCACCCACCACCCATCACCCATCGCCCACCACCCACCACCCACCACCCATCACCCATCACCCATCACCCACCACCCATCACCCATCACCCATCACCCACCACCCACCACCCATCAACCATCACCCATCACCCACCACCCATCACACACCACCCATCACCCACCACCCATCACCCATAGCCCACCACCCATCACCCAACCCCATGAAATATTCAGATACCGTACAAACACATCTTAAGTTAAACAGAATTTAAAAAAAAAGAAGGGAAAATGGATGACGGCTGCACTCTGCTGGGTAGATTATTAAAAAGCCTTCACGCTCCGTGGCTCCCACACGATGAGAAGCTGCTTTAGACATTTATGGGTTAGTTTATCATGAAGTAGTAGAACTTATAAAGGCTTTTAGATCATCTACAGAGGAGAGTGCCTTGGACATTTATTTGTCCTTTATATCGACATGAGCGACGAGCAGCGCTGCCAATCGCCTTCGCAAGTGTTGACGATGAAATGACGAGACCAGTACCAATACCAGTACCTTAAAGTGATACTGGTACCAATACAGTACTTAATTCAAACCTTACTTTACATTTTTTCTACTAGACCCATCATGTGAATGGAAGAATTCAATTGTGTAAAATGCCACCACTCCTCCCTATCCAAATGAATTTCACACAAATACATCATTAAAGTGTTCAAATGATCAAAATATTTATTAAATAACTGTAGAAAACTGTACAATGAAGTATGTGGGCAGTTAGATTTGAGACAAGCAGCTGGTACAGGAGGGATGATGACAGCGAGGAAAACCTCTTTCTCTGTTCCTACGGACACCTGACTGTTGTGTTGATATGAACCTGTCCTTTAACAGACTGTTGTAGCTGCTGCTGCGGTCGTCAGCCAATCACACGGATTCAGTCACACAACGCTGGCGGTGATTGGCTGCGAGCAAAACCACACAAACGCTCTTTTTTATCCTAGATCTTGGTATGAAAAGGATGGGATGCAGGTATCGTTTGACTGGAGACGTTTGGATCGCGTACCGATACGCAGCCGTACTGAGCCGTGTACACCCAACATGCAGCCAAAATAATGACAGTTTATATTTAATAATGAATGAATGAATGACGATGCAGTAACTAATTGCAAAATGTACTTGATAATATTATATTTGACTTACTGACGTGCTGGTAGACAGATGAGTCGCCCACTGTTTAAGGAACCCAAGTCCACAAATTGAGCAAGTCTTACTATTTTTATTTGCTTTTGGTTGAGTTGTGTTTTCTTCTTTTCTCACGGTGGAGAGACTGGACAGTCCAGCGTTAAACGTGGAAATCCTTCCTTTTGCTTTCAGCTTGTGAACCGTGTTGGACGCCACATGGTTTAATATCATCCAGTTGTAAGATGCTTCCGCGTGCACTGAGGGGCGTGCAGCTGCCGAGTCACGGGCGCGTCCGCCGATGCGGCGCACGTGGTCGTGCACGATGAGACTTGTTGAGCCCTGGTATGAATGGATTTCCTCGGCGGCCGCGGCCTTGTACTGTAAGACGTGTGTCACCTCCAGTCAACAGCCAGATGGGAACATGATGGAGCGGTCCCGGGGGGGTCCGGGAATAGCTATCTGAAATAGCGCTTTCCCCTTTGACAGTGATTGATAGTTGACCCAGCGGATCCAAATCCAAATCATTACGTTGGAAGCCATTAGCACTGACCTTGCCAAAGATAGCACATGCACTAATAGGACACTGTTGCTGAGGAAAGTCGGGCTGGAATTTAACTTGAGGCTTTGAGAATGTGTTGAAGGATGGAATGCTGCTGCGTTCTGTAGCAACTGCCACCAAAGTGCCCTTGAACAACAGAATCAAACCCCAACCTCTTGGTAGCCATGAGCAGAAGGCTGTAGCTCTGGTGAGGAGGCAGTTAAAGGCTTTTATAACGGTGTGTTTCCCCTAAAGCGCTCATTTCGTTGCCTGCCATTCATTCCAACATGATGCAATGCATTCTGGGAGAAGCATGCCACATTTGAAGGGGGTTGGAAAGAAGTTGTTGAGGAACTTTATTCGACATGGCACACAGAAAGAATGGCCTCAAAAACAAACTTTTCAACTAGTATGGATCGATAGTATGGAAAGACAGGTGGATGGATAGATGGGTGGATGGATAGATGGATGGATGGATGGATGGATAGGTGGATGGATGGGTGGATGAATGGATAGGTGGATAGGTGGATGGATGGATGCTTATTTCACACACATTTTCTTGATCAATTCATCTCCACGGTGCTTTGACCCCTCTATTCAAGGAGAAATGTGTTGTTTTTCATGACTCCCAGATGTTGATGGACATGTTTCCTTTCCTCTTCATTCCTGTTCCTCTCTGATCTGTCTGCTCTGTTAATTAACACGCAGCTTCCTCTCACTTTCAACCTATTTCTCATCGTCTTCATGGCGTTGGCTGTTGTGTCATCCCGCTGCATCTCACTCAGCCGCTCTTCCTCCTTCACTCCCCCTTTCTTCCCTCTCTCACTCATTATCCCCGCCTGTTGTACTCTGTCTTCATTGTTCTATCACTCTCTTTATTTCCTTCCTTCGCCTGTCTTCCTCTCTTGACTTGTTTTAGTGTTTGGAAAACAAATTGGATTGCAATTAAATCCCATTTAATTGTCAGTGAATTCACTCCAGCTGGTGTGTGTGTGTGTGTGTGTGTGTGTGTGTGTGTGTGTGTGTGTGTGTGTGTGTGTGTGTGTGTGTGTGTGTGTGTGTGTGTGTGTGTGTGTGTGTGTGTGTGTGTGTGTGTGTGTGTGTTTTTAATGCTCACACAATTTTATTGTAACACAAACCTAATTAAGTTTGCAGTAGTATATTTATTTTCATATTTTCTCCCTGCTCCTGCAATTAATGATCATTATTAATAATGCATTAGCATAATAATCGACAATAACTTTTCCAAACAACCAGAAAGTACTTAGCAGTAAATAATAAACCAATAAATGACACAAGATTTGACTAATCGCAATATAATGTTAAATCATTAATCATCACGATGAAAACATTTGTTTTGAGATTAAAAAGGCAACATTGACAACAGAATGTGAACATAACCCGCAGAGGCTTCAGGAAGTAGACACATCCAGATCCAGGGTTTATCCTGGGTCTGGAAGCAGTAGATCAGTTTCCTTCAAGACCAGGAGCATTAGACGAGCTCTTCAAAGTGCCACGCCTGATCCGGGCGTTGTTAATATTCTGCTCAGAGGCTCTTGCTCTGGTTTTGACTGATGGCGAAAGTAAATGTCTGCAGAGTGAATTAACTACGCCTCGCCTGTTTCAAGTCCCACCGAGTGTTTTTGGACATAAGTGACGGTGTGAATGAAAGAATGCGGGAGGCTGAGATGAGCACCTTGCATGCTGAGTTTAAGACGGATCAAAATGACTCTTCTACGTAGACTGACCTTTAAGGGTGAATACCAACTTGTTATATATGATCACAGATTCTAGTTTGAGTTAGAAGGGGACTGTTGCTGTATAATGCAGAATCAATCAGTTAATAAATATAAATACAATAATAGATGACGGATATCGATGGATAGATTAAAGATCTAAATAATTTACAATATAATGTGCAGCAATTGCAGAGGATTGCACAATTTGTAGTGTGATAGATAGATCGACAGATGGATGGATGGATGATAGATAACAGATGGATGGATGGATGGATGTACAGATGGATGGATAGACAGATGGATGGATAGACCAATGGATCGACAGAAGGATCAATGGATGGACGAATGGATGGATGGACAGATTGATGGATGGATGAATGGACAGATGGGTGGATGATGGATGGATGGATGGATGTTCAGATGGTTGGATAGATGGATGGGTGCACAGATGGATGGATGGACAGATGGATGGATGATGAATGATGGATGGATGGATGTAGAGATGGATGGATGGGTGGATGGACAGATGGATGGATGATGGAATGATAGATGGATGGACAGATGGATGGATGGGTGGATGGACAGATGAATGAATGGGTGGATGGATGGATGGAAGGATGGATAGATGGATAGTAGGATGGATGGATGATAGGATAGATGGATGGATGGACGGATGGATGGATGGACAGACGGATGGATGGATGGATAGATAGATGGATGGATGGACGGATGGACGGATGGATGGATGGATAGATATTGTTGTTTGTATGTATTTATCTGGATTTGAATCTTCCGTTAGTGAAGGAGGTCGACGTCTGAGGAAGCGCTGACGGTGCGGGGGGTGAGACAGGAAGGTGATCCATCAGGTAGAAAGGAGGCCCCGCCCTCTCGCTCCTCTAACTTCCTGCTTTCACCATCCCTTGTGCTGCGCCCGCTGAGGTGCAGCGAGACGCTCGTCCTTCCACCGTCTCACTTCTGTTTCCTTCTCCTCCGCTCCGTCCCGGGGAAAACAAGGCGTCCGGGCCGCTCCGCCCGCCCTCCGTCGCGCGCCCTCACGCTCAGGAGGCTGCTGGGGAACGTGGCGCGGTCCCAGCGCAGCGTCGTTGGCGTCCGAGCGCCATTGGCTGTCTCAGATAGAGACAAACTGAGGCGTCCCGGTGGCCGGCCTGCGTGAGCCGTGCCGTGGAGGCCGAGTCCTTCCTGCGGCCGGACCGGGCTGGAGTCGGGCCCTTCGCTCTCTGCACTGCCCTGTAGAATGAAGCCAAAAAATGATCTTCACAAAAAAAACACAGACCAATGATCCACAGGTAGGACTGCGTTTTTACTTACCTGGACCAACGGCTTTTCAATTACTTTTGGATCGTTTCTCTTTTTTTGTTCAGGTCGTTGCTCACTGTCCGTGCGTCTGTGTTTTATCATCCTCCAGATCCTCTCTGTCGGTGAGGTATTTTTATTTTTCGTTGACGGTAGAAACGCGGCCCAAGGAGTTGAAACGTTTCTAACGTAGTTATTTAAATGTCGGCGTCGCGGCCTTTTATCCCGAAAAGCACCCAGGCAGTGCTGGACGTATTTTAGCAAACTCAGAATCATTCTGTCAATTTAACACTTTTCCATTAACTGCCGCCGGAGGGGGATAGCCATGAATCCTCCAAAAATGAGATTTCTTTTTCCTACTGCTTCATAGATTGAATCCCCTCCGCCCGTCTGCGAGGGAGAGGAGATACAGCGTTCTGGGTGGAGCAGAGAAGATGAGTCTCTCTCTCTTGTCTCACCTCCCCCGCCCCCGACGCAGTGAATTCACCCGATTGTCGTGCGATTCAATCCCTGTCCTTTCTTCCCTCCCTCTTTCCGTTTGCGTTTCATCGTCCTCTCGCTGCGACGCTTCACTCCCCTCGCTCTGACTGTCTCCTGGTGGGGGGGGGGGGGGGGGGTGAGCGACAGTTTTATTAATAGGGAGAAATTACCTACAATACGTAACATTTCAAATGTTGTAGTTAAATGCAGTTATACACAATTTACTGTATTTAAAAAACATGAACAGCTTCTGTCCTCCTCCTGCTTCTTTGTTGTTTCCAGCAGCTTCCAGTAGTTGGTCTCGGGGGATGGAGTGGGTGAATGTGCAGCGCTCTTTCTACTTCCTGCTCACCGTCTCGATTACCACATTAAAAACCAAACAAACACAATGAGTCTAATGATGGTTCCTCTCTAAGCTGCACCCAGAGGAGACGGAGGAGGTGGAGGCATCCAACCCTCGCTCTTCACACACCCACACCTTCCCCTCCACAACACCACATCAGCTCTCATTTTACTACTGCTTGGCATTGAACCGCTCCACCAAACCTGTGAGATAATTGCACATGGCGATGTGATGAATATATTATCACAATATTTAGGTTCTCAATGTGTGAATCACAGTTATTAAGTGTTGTCACATTTAGAGTCGTCACAATTATGAAATGGTTGCTTGATCACAGTTATTTGAGCAGAATGCTATGGTGGCAAGAAATAACACATGCAAATTGAGAAAACACAAGGAAATTAAGAAAACATCCTCATCATCATCCGCTGTGCCGAACGGACTGCATAACAAAACGGTTTTCAAGTACCAAAAACACAGCCGCATTTACAGAAAACACAACCACATTATCAGAACACACAACCGAATTAACAGAAAACACAACCACATTAACAGAATACAAAACAGCATTAACAGAAAACACAACCGCATTTAAAGAAACCACAACCACATTATCAAAATTCACAACCGCATTAACAGTAAACACAAACGCATTAACAATAAACACAACTGCATTAACAGAAAACACAAACGCATTCATGGAAAACACAGCCACATTAACAGAAAACACAACCGCATTTACAGAAAACACAAACGCATTTACTGAATACACAACGGCATTAACGGAATACACAAACACATTAACAGAAAACACAACCGCATTTAAACTAAATACAACCACATTCACAGAAAACACACTGCATTAACAGAAAACACAACCACATTAACAGAAAACACAACCACAGTAACAGAAAACACACTGCATTAACAGAAATCACAAGACCATTAATGGAAAAGACAACCTCATTAACAGAAAACACAACAGCATTAACAGAAAACACAACAGCATTAACAGGAAACACATGTATGATAACCATGTCCAAATCCTCCATCTGCTTCCTACATGCAATTAATAAATAGAATAAAAAACTATTATATCAATCCACAGTTTTTATTTAAGCCATTTAAGTGCAATTTTCCAGAGAAAACAGCTTCAACCAATTCTGTGATAATGTGGTGAAGTTGGCGAACAATTGAAATTTATGGGTGAGCGACCTGAATTGAATCACTTCCTGAAATGATCCGTTCATCAGTCAGTTCAGTTGAGCTCTGAGTTAGTTGCAAGCGAACCTGATTCCGAATCGTGTATGCAGTGAGTGTATCCTGCAAACGAATCAATGATTCACTGATTCACTGAATCCTCCTTTTTACCCAAAAGATTCAAATTGTTCACCAACTGCACCACACTATCATGGAGCCAGTAGATGCCTTTTTCTCTGGAACATTGCACTTAAATGGCTTAAATACAAACTGTGGATTGATATAGCAGTTGTTTTTTCTATTTAATAATTGCATGGAGGAAGCAGATGAAGGATTTGGACACAGTGGTCTCAGGTGGCACGATTGGTCTGTGATAGTTGCGGCTCCAGGTTGTTACTTGTATAAATTCTTATGCATAAATACGGACAAAAAGTAATTGAGTTTAATATATTTTATTGCAGAAAAATCACTGCCTCCGGTGTGGCTCACTTCTGTAATGTGGCTTTGTGTTTTCTGTTAATGAGGTTGTGCTTTCCATTAATGCGTGTGTTTTTCGTATTTGCAAATCATTTTGGTATGCAGTTCATTCGACACATCTGGATTTGCGCATGTGTTGTCATATTAGTGATAATGTTTTCTTATTTGCATGTGTTTTCTTAAGTTGCAGTGCGTTGTGCTCTTAGGGCCAACGTAGATTGCGGTCATTTTATAAAATCATTTATTTATACAATTATATATTTCCATCCAAATTAATCTGGGAATTTTGAAACCAATATTAGAAATTTTACAATCTAATGTGAATTAAGTCATATACAGTATTGTTACACTGTTACAGGCTCATTGTATTATAGTGGCATAAAATTAACAAAATAAACAGTAAAATTCACTGTAATTGTAATTATTTTCACAAATGAATTGTCAACTAAACTGTCAGAAACAGTGACATTTGAGTTAGATCTCAGTGTGTTTCTACACTTTCCTGCTCTCGCTGGGCTCCAGAACCCCTGAACGCTGGGTGGCAAGGGGGGAGGGGTGGAGGGAGGGAGAGAGAGAGAGCTGGACGGAGGAAGGGGTGGAGGGAGAGCTGGAGGGAGGTAGGGGTGGAGGGAGGGAGGAAGGGAGGGAGGGTGGAGGGAGGGAGGGGTGGAGGGACGGAGGGAGAGAGGGGGAAAGGGCCTTGATAAATCCTGCTGTGAGGCGGAAAGGTCTTAGAAAAATAAATTACAGGGTCGTATGAGGGTCAGCTCCTGCTGAAGTGCCTGTAGGCAAAAAAAGTGTGTGTGTGTGTGTGTTTGTGTGTGTGTGTGTGTGTGTGTGTGTGTGTGTGTGTGTGTGTGTGTGTGTGTGTGTGTGTGTGTGTGTGTGTGTGTGTGTGTCTGTGTGTGTGTATGTGTGTGTGTGTGTGTGTGTGTGTGTGCGTGCACTATGCCTGTTTGAATCTTCTCTGTCTCCGAGTGGAAGGGTTTCTTTCCTTCTCAAATAACTGGATATCATCTGCATAACCGAGTTCAGTTTGAACCAAACGTCTTCAGTGTTTCCTTCCCTCACTCCAAATATCTGTCTCTGTCTCAGTTTACACTTCCTGCTCTCTCCACCCCACTCCCGCTCTCTATCTTGTCTTCTTTCATTTTGGAGATCAGAAGTGAACGCCTGTTTGTGGCGCCTAGTCACTAACTGCACTTAGATCCACTTTACAAAGCACTTTGCAGCATTTACTGTAGGTGCTAAACTGGACTACACAGTATATAGTGTAAATATATACACTGACCAGTCACAACATTAAAACCAGTGACGGTGAAGTGAATAACATGGATCATCTGGTTCCAATGACACCTGTCAAAGGGTGGGAAATATTATCATTATATATATACTGTTATATATTATTATTATGTATAGACTGTTATATTATAATTATATATATATATATATATGTGTGTATATATATATATATATATATATATATATATATATATATACTGTTTTATATTATTATTATATACATACTGTTGTATATTATTATTATATACATACTGTTATATATCTGTATTATGCATACACTGTTATATATTACTATTATATATATACTGTTATATATAATTATTATTATATGAGGCAGCAGGTGAAGAGTGAGTTGTTGAAGTTGATGTGTTGAAGCAGCGTAAGGATCTGAGCCACTTTGACAAGGAGCACATTGTGATGCTGGACGACTGGGTCAGAGCATCTGCACAAGCACAGGTCTTGTGGGCTGTTCCCGCTCTGCAGTGGTTACTACCAAAAGTGTCCAAGGAAGGACGACCGGTGAACCGGTGACAGGGTCATTGCGCCCAAGACTCATTGATGCAGGTGGGGAGTGAAGTCTAGTCTGTCTGGTTTGATTCCACAGAAGAACTACTGTAGCACAAAGTGGTGAAAAAGTGGATGTTGCTATGATAGAAAGGTGTAGAACACACAGTGCATGGCAGCTTGCTGCGTATGGGAGCTCACAGTGTCCATGCTGACCCCTGTCCACCCCTGAAAGCACCTACAATGGACATGTGAGCGTCACAACTGGACCATGGAGCAATGGAAGAAGGTGGAGGTCTGATGAATCACCTTTTCTTCTACATCATGTGGATGGGTGGGGTTAGGGTCCGATCCGATGGAGCATCGGTGGGATGTGCTAGAACAACAAGCCTGATCCCTGGGGGCTCCACCTCCAACTTCCAGGACTTAAAGGATCTGCTGCTAACGTCTTGGTGCCAGATACCACAGAACACCTTCAGAGTCTGGTGGTGTCCATGCCTCCACCTCACAGCTGTTTTGGGGGCATGAGGGGGAGCTGCACCGTATCAGCGTTATTAGTGGTGGTTTTAATGTTGAGGCTGAACAGTGTGTATATCATTATATTACTCCATCTGTCACTAATACATTTTATTTGGATTAAAATACTTTTTTATGTGCTTTTATATCTCATTTCATAAACTTGTTTGTATTAATTTGCACATTCAAATTTTTTTCTCTGGACGTCGTTTGGTTTCGAGCCTTGATTGTGTATGTCTGTGTATTGTATCGCTATATTGTTAAAATAAAAAATGATTTTTCGAGATCCTCCTCCGTACTGTGTGTTGCAGATCTATCGGCGCTGCTGGTTGGTGTTTAAGAAGCCGTCCAGTAAAGGACCCCGACGGCTGGAGAAATACCCAGACGAGAAGTCGGCCTACATCAGAGCCTGCCCCAAGGTCTGTGCGTGTGCGTGTGTGTGCGTGTGTGCGATTGACACACTCATTATAAAACCATTAAGGTTCTTAATGATATTGGTCTAAACGGTGACTCAATCCTCGTGCTCCTGGATTTTATTGCTGCAGAGACAGATTGGAAAACTGGGTTTTGACTTTCATCTTAAATCGGTTAAAGTCGTACTTATTAAAGGGGCTCGTTGGTCTCCCCTGGCAACCGCGTATCCGAGTGAACTGATATCACGTGTGGAGTTCCCCAAGGTTCAACCCTCGGGCCTCTTGTTTCACCTCGAACCCAAACCCGTGGATCCTCCACCCATTAGAACAGCACTGCAGGATCCTCCACCCTTTGGAACAGCAATGCAACTGCGGATCACGCTTCTGCGTTGTTACACGTAAACGTCTCGGCCGAGCTTCCCAACTTCCTGCTCAAAAACGGATTTCCACTTGTGTATCCATATTTTTGGTGTCCAGAGTTTTCAAATAATATTTGGGGTAAAAAGAACAAGTATTTCTTCGTTTTCTAGAGCTGCCCCCAAATACTCGACCAAGCATCTTAGTCGACCAAGCTTTTCATTGGTCGGTTGGTCGCAGGAAAAAAAACAAAACTCCATTCGGGAGCTGCTCCTTGTCAATATTAACCTTAAAACCTCTACGGCTGGACGCTGGAGGGTCAGAAAAAATATTATCTTCAATAACCAAATTATCTTCAATAACCAAATCTAATTTCAAATGTCCCGACAGACCGGGCGTCGGCCCCCGGGGTCCAGGGACGGGAAGGGGAAGGTGCAGCAAGTACGAGGGACAACAGCACCGGGATACAACCTTCTGTACGACACATTTCAGTGAAAATGATGTCAATATTTCTAAGTCGTTTTTAGTCATTTATATGTTTACATTAATAAAATAATAATAATAGAGCCTAAGTTTAAGTTTCGCTGGTGGAATTAACAAGCGGCTCGCAATAAAAGGTATATTTTAAAGGCTGGTTATTAGTTGTGTAATTATCTGTAATGTGGTAGTGTTAACAATGTTAGTTGTAACGTTCTTTCTCAGCCCTGGAACTCAAACCGTTTTCTGATTCCCCGAAAACGTAGATTCAAATAATTCAATGAATCTCATAAACGTGCGACGATTGGTCAACTAGTCGCTTGAACTGGCGACTAATGGTCGACTAGGAAAATATTTAGTCGGGGACAGCCCTGATGTTTTCTCTACATTGTGGTTCACTAAATGTGACACTGAGCCCCAGTGGACACGCAGCATCATTTATAAATTCATAGCAGCATCAAATCCATTGGGCTCCTGAGACGCTGCTTGTACAGAACACAGTCAACGGTGTGAACAGAACCAGCTTTATTGAAGTGTGCAGCGTGGAAGGTAGAGTGGAACTAATAATTATGAGAAATATTGGGGGATTTCCAGGTATGTGGCAGAGACACAGTGAGAGTGAGACATAGTGAGAGTGAGACACAGTGAGAGTGAGACATGGTGAGAGTGAGACACGGTGAGAGTGAGACACAGTGAGAGTGAGACACATTGAGCGTGAGACACAGTGAGAGTGAGACACAGTGAGAGTGAGACACAGTGAGAGTGAGACACAGTGAGAGTACGCTCTGTGTGTGCTCACTGAGCTGAGATGAAAAACAGAGGAGAACCATAGAGGACGTGAGATGACGAGGAGGAGGACGAGGGGGAGGAGGACGAGGGGGAGGAAGACAAGGGGGAGGAGGAGGAGGAGGAGGAGGAGGAGGACGAGGGGGAGGAGGAGGATGAGGGGGAGGAGGACGAGGGGGAGGAAGACAAGGGGGAGGAGGAGGAGGAGGAGGATGGGGGGAGGAGGAGGATGAGGGGGAGGAGGAGGATGAGGATGAGGGGGAGGAGGATGAGGGGGAGGAAGACAAGGGGGAGGAGGAGGAGGAGGAGGAGGAGGAGGAGGACGAGGGGGAGGAGGACGAGGGGGAGGAAGACAAGGGGGAGGAGGAGGAGGAGGAGGAGGAGGACGAGGGGGAGGAGGAGGATGAGAGGGAGGAGGACGAGGGGGAGGAAGACAAGGGGGAGGAGGGGGAGGAGGAGGATGAGGGGGAGGAGGAGGACGGGGGGGAGGAAGAGGAGGGGGAGGAGGAGGAGAAGGACGAGGGAGAGGGAGAGGAGGGGGGAGGAGGACAAGGGGGAGGAGGAGCAGGAGGACAGGGAGGAGGAGGAGGGGGAGGAGGAGGAGGAGGGGGAGGAGGAGGATGAGGGGGAGGAGGACGGGGGGGAGGAGGAGGAGGACGAGGGAGAGGGAGAGGAGGGGGAGGAGGAGCAGGAGGACAGGGAGGAGGAGGACGGGGAGGAGGAGGATGAGGGGGAGGATTTTCGACTTTTACTGCACAACATTTCAAGTCCAACATCTGTGCTTTTTTTCCAACACACTCACATTACTTTTACATTACTTTTACATTCAATTTTTTTATTTTACTCATATTTAAATATTTCAAAATCTATCAAACTGATGATTTAACATCCAGGTCCTACTCATTAATGTGAAGCCACCTCAACTATTTATTGTAAATTATAATCAGGATCTGCATCAACATCATCTGCAGAAAAAAAAAGTCCAGTAGTACTTATGTATTTTATCAGAGACTGGATATGACAAGTACCTTTATTTGTAAACTTTAAGTACATTTAACAGCAAGCACTTACTTCTACTTCTACTTTTACTGAAGTAGAAATGTCAATGAGGTACTTTCACTTCGACTAGAGTAGTAGAGTAGTAGAAGTACTACTACTAGAGATTGAGTGTCAGGGTATTTGAACTTTCACTTCAGTAAAAAAGTGAGTACTTCTGAGTACTTCTGAGTACTTCCTTCCACCGCTGCGGCCAGATCTAGAGACACTTAGGCGCTGGCTTTCCTTCCAGGAGGAGCCACGCCCGCTGTCGTCGCCAGCGTCTGGTGGAAAATGTTCTCTAGTAAAAAGCCTTTCAGCCGCGTCGCCATCACTCTCCTCGTCTTCCAGCCGCATTCATTCCGCTCTGTATTTAAACTTTTTTATATATTTTCAAATTACTTTTTTCCAAGCCAAGCAATCCAATAGCTTCAATAAAGTCATGTGTGTTGAAGCGTGTTTCAATAAAAAGGCATTTTAAACACAATGTTCTGTTCGGTGGAAGAAGTACTCGGGAGTTTTACTGAAGTAAAAGTACAAATACCCTGAAGTACCACATTGACATTACTATATCAGTAAAAGTACTCGCAGTATCTATCTTGTAGTAAGTACAAGACAGATACTTGTAGTTAGTTCCTTTCCACCACTGGCTCTTTGTGAGGGGCTTGGAGTGACACCACAGCGTTTATATTTTGTTATTTTTCAGGTGATGACAGGAAGCTCCATCTCCTGCAAACATTAAGGAAACAAACTCACGTTTTAAAAAGTTTACACGTCGTCTCGTTGCCTAGGTGACAGAGATCAGCAACGTGAAGAACGTGACGCGGTTGCCGAGGGATACCAAGCGACAGGCGGTGGCCATCGTGTTCACTGACGACACGTCGCGCACCTTCACCTGCGATTCAGGTAGAGTACACACACACACACACACACACACACACACAAGCATGCACATTCGCACACGCACACGCGCATCCACACACATACGCACACAAGCACACACATGCACACATGCACACATACACTGGCACGCACACACACACGAACATGCATACACACATGCATGTACACACACACACACACACACACACACACACACACACACACACACACACACACACAGTATGCTAATCAAAGAGCATCTTTTGACTGAACCCAAACCTTTACCTACTCTTGGCCGTCATATAAATCAGTGACAGAATCTCAGAAGATCTGATTTCTCCGTCAGGGCGTGGTCAGCTGCAGTACTTCTTCCCTTTCTGGAAAACTATGAAAACGAGAAGCTTTTGTTGAAAACTCGTTTACCTCTGAAATAGCACAGGAACTGGAAACTTTCTGTAAAAGGATTTCATGGGTTTTAAAAAAGATGATCCCACATTTTTGTCATTTTGCCGTTTGTGTTTTTTGTATTTTTGAACTCATCCAACCCTTTGGACCCCAATCACTCCAAGTTGCCAACAAAAATCTCATCATTTTGGTTTTCCAGCACTATAATATTTTTTTACGATAATAATCATAAAAATAATATTATCTCAGCATGTGAATGTGATCGCCTAAAAGCTTTGGTGCGGAGCTGTTGAAGTACTTGCTATTTGTACCGTTAGAACTCAGCCTGCTAGTAGAACTGTACAAGGACACAGAGAGCTCCACCCGTTTCTACTTGATGTGCACATGGTGGGAAACAAGCGCTGACGCTTCATCCTCCCGTTCCAGAGCTGGAGGCGGAGGAGTGGTTCAAGACTCTGTCCATCGAGTGTCTTGGAACCCGACTCAACGACATCAGCCTGGGAGAGCCCGACCTGCTGGCGGCCGGGGTGCAGTGCGAGCACACAGGTGGGACAGGTACACACACACACACACACACACACACACACACACACACGCTTTCTGCACCCCTGACTGACAGCAACCCTAACCCCATCCAACCCAACCCTAACACAGCCCCCCAACCCAACCCTCCACCCTATAAACCTAACCCAGTCCAACCCTAAACAACCAACTCTTCCCAACCCAACTTCACCTACCCAACCCTAACCCTAACCCACCCTACCACCTGACGCAATTTACCACCCTACTCAAACCAACCCCACCCAACCCAAACCTTAACCCAACTCAACATAACCAACCATAACCCATCCCTACCATCCAACCCAACCAAACCCCAACCCTTACCCAACCCAACCCTAACCCAATCCACCACCCTATAATCCAACCCAACCCTAAATGACCAGCTCTACCCAACTCAGCCCTCACCCTAACCCACCCTACCATCCAACCCAAACCTAATCCACCCTAACCCAATCCAGCCCTAACCCATCCCTACCATCCAACCCAACCCCAACCTTAACCCAATCAAACCCAATCCAACCCACTCCACCACTCTACTCATTCCAACCCAAACCTTAACCTAACCCTACCCAACTCTACACATCACCCTAACCACCCAACCCCAACAAAAACCTAATCAACCATAATCCTAACCTAACCCTACCATCCAACCCAATCCTACCCTAGCTCTAACCAAACCCGACCATAACCCAACCCAACCCAAACCGACCCAACCTTAACAATAACCTAACCGACCCAACCCAACTCAACGCAACGCAACCCAACCCAACTCGACGCAACCTTAGCCCTAACCAAAATCAACCCAACCTTAACCCTAACCCTAACCCAACCCAAACCCAACCTAACCCAACCCTGACCAAAACCAACCCAACTCAACCCAACCTTATCCCTAATCCAACCCAACCTTAGCCCAAACCCAACCCAACCCTAACCAAAACCAACCCAACTCAACCCAACCTTAATCCTAATCTAACCCAACCTTAACCCAAACCCAACCTAACCCAAACCTAACCAAAACCAACCGAACTCGACCCAACCTTAACCCAAACCCAACCCAACCCTAACCCAAGCCAACACCCTAACCCCACCATCCAACCCAACCCAACCCTATGCAACCCAACCGTAAACCTGACCCTTTTTCCCCACAGAGCGGTTCAACGTCTTCCTGCTGCCCTGCCCCAACCTGGACATCTACGGCGAGTGCATGATGCAGATCACGCATGAGAACATCTACCTGTGGGACGTTCACAACCCGCGCACCAAGTTGGTGACGTGGCCGCTGTGCTCGCTGCGGCGCTACGGCAGGGACGCCACGCGCTTCACCTTCGAGGCCGGACGGTCAGTGCGGGTGTAGTGGCGGCAGGATGTGTACTTCAAAATGCTGCTCTGCGTCTGTGTGTCATTTGATAAAACTTTTCTTATTATTGCTTCTACATGAACTTACTGATGTTTCTGAGTTAACCCAGTTCAGCTGTTCCGCATTATTATCCTATATATTCACTGTTATTATCGTTTTCTTTCTACCTACAAAACTGTGTTTATTTATTTATTTATCAATAAAGCCTTGTTGAACAGCGATAGACAATGGGAGAGAGAGGGCGAGTAAGAGAGAGAGAGAGGGCGAGAGAGAGAGAGCGAGAGAGAGAGAGAGAGATTTTTTTGATTTTTAAAACATCTTTATTTTAACATTTTCTTCAGTTCAACAGTTGAAGACATTAACAAAAAACAATTTGTTCAATGAAAAAGCCCTAAACGTTAAAAACAGACGCAGAACCCAAGTCGTCCTCCACCAGCGAACAGATGATGTCATTAAAACACCACAGTTTGATAAAAACATCCAGACTCTTCATCAGTTTGTGAAAGTTAAAATCAATTAAGACTCTGGCCCTGACCCACGCCACAAACACTTTTCCTAAAATACTTTCCCTTCCTCTCAGTTTGCTTCTTCTTGTGATGTAAACCGCCATCTTTGCTTCCCCTATTAAAAAGTTTAACAGTCGCCATTTCTCTGTGTTGGTTCTGTAATATTTAACCCCACAAATAAAAGCATTTTTGGACCACTCTTCTTCAAAGAGGTTAAAACGTTCCTTCTAAACACTAAACAGCTCTAAAAGTCTGTCGCTCTCTGAAAAACAGTGAAGAATCGACTCTGGCAGTTTACATAACGGACATTCATTTGTGACAGTTGGATTAAAAACAGAAACAAAAATTTTGACAGCTATGGCTCCGTGTAGGACTCTCCATTGGAGGTCCCCCGTCCTTTTCTTGGAGGGTCCTCCTGTCCCGCCATCTGGAGCCGTCCCCTCCAGACAGTGTCTCCTCGTGTTTTGTCCAAAGTTTCTTCCCAGAGGACCCCTCCAGGTTGGGAGTCAAAGTCATCTCCGGGAAGGGATCCTCCGGGTTCGGCTCCTCCGGCCCTTCCCCGTACTCCCTCAGCGGGGCCGGTTTCTCCTCCGTAAGTCTCTTCCTCCACCTCTTGAGCACCAGGTGTATGAGCACCAGGTGGACCTCACCCCCAGCCGCTCCGCTATGGCCTCGCCGTCCTGCAGGTCGCTCCCCGCCGCCACTACCACCTGCCTCGGGGTCAGGACCCCCGCCTCCCTCAGGATACTCCTCAGTCCTGCAGTGGCCTCGTCCTGCACGTCCAGCCTGGCTCCTCCGATCACCGGTTCCTCCAGGAGCCAGTGGAGGGAATCTGCAGCTTCCTTTTTTTAAAAACATTCCAGGCTTTAAAAAGTTCATGATAAAACCGGGGTAAGCCCGATGTGTTTAAAAGACTAACCCTAACCCTAACTGTCCATTAAAAACAACGAGCTGTCAAGTCCCATCTTCCCAGTCCCTTTTAAGATCAAGCCCGCCACGTCCTTCCAAACGTTAAAGTATCCCGTTAAAAACTTCTGTAAAAACTGTAATCTAAAAGTTGCCACTCTGCTTTTGATGTCCACCACACCGTGCCCCCCTTCCTCTTTTGGCAAAAAAACGTTCTCCTTTCTAATCCAGTGGAAGTCCCCCCCCCCAAAAGAAGTCCATTAGCTCAGCCGGTACTTTCCTTACTAACAGGTCTGGTGGTTGGACACAGGCCACTCTGTGCCACAGTTGTGAGGCCACCAGGTTGTTGATGATCAGCGTTCTGCCCCTGAACGACAGCTGTCGCGTGCCCACCTCCATTTCTTTAGTTTGCCCTGTATTTTTCCTAAAAGCCCTTCCCAATTCTTCCCCATCATACTTTCATTCCCTAAAAACACTCCTAAATATTTAAAACCATCTCTTCTCCACTGTAAGCCTCCTGGTAGTTTTAGAAGCCCCCCCCCTCCATCCGCCCACAGCCAAAGCTTCACTTTTGTCCCAGTTGACTTTTGCTGCTGATATCAGCCCAAAATCCTCGACGATCCCCTCCAGTTTGTTGACTTCATCCTGCTTCTTTATTAAAACAATGACGTCGTCTGCATAGGCTGATAAAATGTGGCTCCTTTTAAGACCGTTTAAGAGCACACCCTCAATGTTTGTCCTTAATTTACACAACAATGGTTCGATTGCCAGAGAGTACAGCATCCCTGAGAGGGAGCAGCCCTGTCTCACCCCCCTACACACTTTAAAAGGGCCGCTCAGTCCTCCATTGATCTTCGGTACACTCTCAATGTCCTGGTACAAAACCTGGATCATAGCTATCAGACCTGGGCTGAGGCCGAAAGCCTCCAGAGTTTTCCAGAGGTAAAGGTGCTCAACCCGGTCAAAAGCCTTTTCCTCTCTCTCTACGTCGTCCTCAAACGAGCCTTCCATCGGCGTCCCCAGTCATCCCTGTTCTCCATACATCTGGCCAGCTCCTTTGTGCTTTCCTGGTCTAACGAAATGAGCCCAGTTTCAATGCCCAAAGAACTGAGAATGAGAATGAGAATCAAGGACACATTGTCCAGAATAGACCTGCCAGGCACACAGTACGTACCAGGTCCATCACCCCCCTCAGCCTGTTGGCCAGCACGCTCGATAGGATCTTATAGTACGTGCACAGAAGGGACACAGGACGCCCGTTCCTGATCTCCTGCAAGTCTCCTTTCTTTAGTAGGAGAGTGAGTGCTGCTCTCCTGCAGCTGACTGGCAATGGTTTGTCTTTAAAACCTTAATTAAAAACCATTAAAAGATCCTCCACTAACTCCTTTCAGAACTCTTTATAAAATTCCGCAGGAATCCCGTCGATGCTGGGGGCCTTACCCCCCTTCATGCTCTGCAGGGCCGCGGAAAGATCCTGCAGGGTCAGAGGTTCCTCCAGTCCCACACTGACGTCTTCTGGGACCCTTGGCAGAGTCCCACAAAAGGAGTAAAACAGTTATTTTTGTTCCTCGTACTCACTTTCGTACAGTTCTGTGTAAAAGTTCAGGGCTTGTCTCCGGATCTCTTCCGGCCTCTTGAGCTCCTGTCCTGCGTCGGATCTCAGGGCGTGAATGAACCTGCTCTGCCCGTTCCTCTTCTCCAGGCTGAAGAAGAACTTAGATGGTGCGTCCATCAGTGCTGCGCTCTGGAAGCGAGAGCGGACCAGCGCCCCCTGAGCCTTGGTGCCTGGTAGGTCTGTGAGAGCAGCTCTTTTAGACTTGAGGTCCTTAATGTGATCTCGACTTCCAGTGGATTCCACTACACCCTGTAACTCCACAATGTCGGTCTCCAGATCCCTCACAGATCTGGTGATGCCCTGTGTGACATTGAGAGTATACTGTTGACAGAGCTGCTCTATCTCCTTCTTCCCATAGTCCCACCAGTCTTGAGCAGTTAAAATCCCGCTTCCTGTTTTTAAAACCTTCCCAAAAGAACCTAAAAGCATCCTTAAAATTGGAGTCACATAATAGGATGGTGTTAAAATGCCAATACGCACTTTTGGGCTTTACATTGGCGATAAAAACACGGCAAACAACCAGAGAGTGATCAGTAAAACCCACAGGTATCATTTTACATTCCTAAAAAAAATGTTAAAATTATGCTTAAAACAGTAAAACGGGCCCAGTTCAGCCAAAGATAATAAAGTGCCTCTGCAGTGCACCCAGGTACACCACCTTCCATCCCCCTTGGTGCTCCTCCACACGTCTGTCAACTCATTCTGCTTTGAGAGCTGCCTCATAGCGTTGTGTGATGCTCTGTGAGGCTCACAGTGGTTCCTGTCCAAAATATCATTCTCGGTTCAAATCTCCTCCTAAAAACAAAAACTCCTCAGTGTGAACTTTGCCTAAAACACAATTTAAAACCTTAAAGAAAGTAACTGTGTGTGGTCCTGTGGTGGGAGCGTACACCTTCATAACAACAAACTTATAGTGTTCAAATGTT